>NC_092237.1:56191207-56198707 GCF_036320965.1 Panulirus ornatus | reverse complement strand
CCCCGGCCCCCTCCCCTCTCTCCTCCCCTATATTGCTGAAGAGTTACGACCCATATTGTTACGAATAACGACCCTATGTGTCGTTACCGGCTTACGACCTAAATATATATATATATCTATCGCAACGACTAATGACCCAACATTACGACGACTTACTACCCGTATCGTTACGAGTAACGACCCATATACTACGACATACGACCTGCCGGGACTTACGACCTATAATACCCCGTCTTACGACCCACTGACCACCACTACGACTCACGACCCCCCACAGGTTTACTCTCCGATTTCATACTACCGATTACTGACGATATCCGATACGTGAATCGGCACAGCAATCTAACTCGGACCATCCAATTACCTTACCCCCCCCCCTCTCGTTTTCTTTTTTTCCAAAATTGGGACGAAATTTCTGTGAGCAAGTTGCTCTCAAAATAAAGGAAAGGAAACAAACGAAGAAGCAGTGAAGGACGAAAAGGATGAATGTATTAGACAGAGGGCACCCCACAAGTCCACACCTCCCCAGCACACACACACACACACACACACACACACACACACACACGGGGGGGAAAGGGAGAGCTTAATTCCATAACAACTCAGTCACAACACAGTTGACCTGACGTGTACTTTTAACAATTTTGCTTCACATGGCTTTTATCAGATCCCATAAAAAATTTTTCCCTTTTTATCAGGAATTTCCATTTTTTTCATTTTTTTTTTTTTTTTAGCTGAACAGCCCGATCAATTTAACACTTTTTGGTTCAACTTTTTCCATTTTTCTTCGTACGATTTACGAACCCGCAGGCTTACGTCCTGGGGCAATATTTTCCACCTGTATTGCTCCCTCTATAACCCATACCCTCCAACAACCCCACCACCCATCCCCACTGCCCTGTACCTAGAGAACCTTATGATCCAAAGAACATTTTTTTTTTATATCATCCATTTTCGTTTTTATGGTTTTAAATGGAGAGAGTTGAGTATTATTCTTTTTTTCAACGTGATTTACGTGGTGGAGGTTGTGAGTGCAGTGGTGGAGGTTGTAAGTGTAGTGGTGGAGGGCAGTGGTGGAGGTTGTAAGTGTAGTGGTGGAGGGCAGTGGTGGAGGTTGTAAGTGTAGTGGTGGAGGGCAGTGGTGGAGGTTGTAAGTGCAGGGGTGGAGGTTGTAAGTGTAGTGGTGGAGGGCAGTGGTGGAGGTTGTAAGTGCAGGGGTGGAGGTTGTGAGTGTATTGGTCGAGGTTGTGAGTGTAGTGGTGGAGGAAGTTGTGTGTGTAGCGGTTGAGGTTGTGATTATAGTGGTGGAGGTTGTGACTGACTAGTGGTGGAGATTGTGAGTGTAGTGGTGGAGGAAGCTGTGTGTGTAGTGGTTGAGGTTGTGATTATAGTGGTGGAGGTTGTGACTGACCAGGGTTGTAGGTCGTGAGTGTAGTGGTGGAGGGTGTGAGTGTAGCAGTTGGATGAGGTTGTGAGTGTAGTGGTGGAAGTTACAGTGACATATTGTAACGGGGGGAGGTTGTGACCGTCATCAAGAACAACTTCCACAAATTAAACACGGCTGGAAAAAAGAGAGAACAAAAGCTCCTTATTTATTCAAAAAAGTTACCCGGTGTTTGACTACATTCTCCATTACAAGGATGAAGATCAACTCAACGGAAAATGGCAAACAGATGTAGATTACCATATGACTTGTCTCACACCCATCTGCTAATGATGCGTGTGTGTGTGTGTGTGTGTGTGTGTGTGTGTGTCTGTCTGTCTGTCTAAGTATCTGGCTATGTCTGTCTGTGTGTCTGCCTGTGTCTACGTGTGTCTGGCTATGTGTTTGGCTGTTTGTGTGTGTGTCTGTGTGTCTGTATGTCTGTGGTAAGCAGCCACTGCCCAGGGAGAGGTGTATTTACCAGTACTTCCCGCCAGGGTACTGGATAGGTCAGTGCCTGCCAAGTACAACAAATAAAACAAAAAAACAAAACAAATATAAAACATCAAAAACTCCTAAGCATAAGACGACCACAAAAAAAACATACATAAAAACCTTGCTCCTTAACTGCTCTATACACCACTTCATAACCACCATTCCTCCGACCTCTTTACCCCTTAAAGCATCACCCTTAAGCCACATTTTCCAACCCTTTAGAATATCGCTCTTAACTCCGCTACCATTAGCAGCAAGGGCAGCAGCGGGGGAGGAAAAAGAAAACGAGATAAATAACATAGTAGCCGACGAGGGGGATACTATACTAAATGACGTCTGCTTCGGCTACGGCCCTCCAACCCGACTTTCCCCCAAGTTGTATGCCAGCTTTGCATACGTCCTCTCACACCCGGCTAAGGATTGTCAGCGGGGAGGTCATCTGCGCAGGGAGGGCTCTCACCAAGATTATAGCTTGCGGGGAAGGGGGAGAGACAAGACGGAGGAAAGAGAGGGTAATAATGTTGAGACAGTGAGGTAAAAGAAATGATGATCTAGATAAATGCCAGTGTGGTGGAGTGAGGGCAGACTACCAGTATTAAAGTCTTGGTGTTACTGAGGTATATAACACCCCTCCCGGCTATCAAGCTACTGGTATGCTCATGTCGAGATATGTCCTGAGTGAGGTATAACTCCCCATGCTGAGGTATGTATAAGCAACTTGGAATTTGTGGACGATTCCGTCCCCTTACGTTTCTCAAGTGAAATATTCCTTATAGGAGAAGAGGATGCGAATACTCCTACATCGCCATCCCAACCCCAGGTGAAAAGGGAGTCCAACGAGAGAGAGAGAGAGAGAGAGAGAGAGAGAGAGAGAGAGAGAGAGAGAGAGAGAGAGAGAGAGAGAGAGAGAGAGAGACTGGCTAAAAAAAAAAAGAACGTCCACCCTTTCGTACCAGAAACGTTCCCAAGACGCGGACTTTCATCACTTTAAAAGAGAAAATGAATAATAATCCATTTCAGATCTGCACGTCTTCCCCTTAATAGGGAACGTACCACCCTTAATAGGGAACGTACCCCCTTAATAGGGAACGTACCCCCTTAATAGGGAACGTACACCCCTTAATAGGAAACGTACACCCCTTAATAGGGAACGTACACCCCTTAATAGGGAACGTACCCCCCTTAATAGGGAACGTACACTCCTTAATAGGGAACGTACCCTCCTTAATAGGGAACGTACCCCCCTTAATAGGGAACGTACCCCTTAATAGGGAACGTACCCCCCTTAATAGGGAACGTACACTCCTTAATAGGGAACGTACCCTCCTTAATAGGGAACGTACCCCCCTTAATAGGGAACGTACCCCCTTAATAGGGAACGTACCCCCTTAATAGGGAACGTACACCCCTTAATAGGAAACGTACACCCCTTAATAGGGAACGTACACCCCTTAATAGAGAACGTACCCCCCTTAATAGGGAACGTACACTCCTTAATAGGGAACGTACCCTCCTTAATAGGGAACGTACCCCCCTTAATAGGGAACGTACCCCTTAATAAGGAACGTACCCCCCTTAATAGGAAACGTACATCCCTTAATAGGGAACGTACCCCCCTTAATAGGGGACGTACACTCCTTAATAGGGAACGTACCCTCCTTAATAGGGAACGTACCCCCCTTAATAGGGAACGTACCCCTTAATAAGGAACGTACCCCCCTTAATAGGGAACGCACCCCCCTTAATAGGGAACGTACCCCCCCTTTATAGGGAAAGTACACCCCTTAATAGGAACGTACACCCCTTAATAGGGAACGTTCCCCCCTTAATAGGGAACGTACACCCCTTAATAGGGGTTAATAGGGTACGTACCCCCCTTAATAGGGAACGTACCCCCCTTAATAGGGAACGTACACCCCTTAATAGGGGTTAATAAGGTACGTACCCCCCCTTAATAGGGAACGTACCCCCCTTAATAGGGAACGTACACCCCTTAATAGGGGTTAATAGGGTACGTACCCCCCTTAATAGGGAACGTACCCCCCTTAATAAGGAACGTACCCCCCTTAATAGGGAACGTACACCCCTTAATAGGGAACGTACACCCCTTAATAGGGGTTAATAGGGTACGTAACCCCCTTAATAGTGAACGTACCCCCCTTAATAGGGAACGTACCCCCCTTAATAGGGAACGTACCCCCCTTAATAGGGAACGTACCCCCCTTAATAGGGAACGTACACCCCTTAATAGGGAACGTACACCCCTTAATAGGGGTTAATAGGGTACGTACCCCCCTTAATAGGGAACGTACACCCCTTAATAGGGGTTAATATGGTACGTACCCCCCTTAATAGGGAACGTACCCCCTTAATAGGGAACGTACACCCCTTAATAGGGGTTAATAGGGTACGTACCCCCCCTTAATAGGGAACGTACCCCCCTTAATAGGGAACGTACACCCCTTAATATGGGTTAATAGGGTACGTACCCCCCTTAATAGGGAACGTACCCCCCTTAATAGGGAACGTACACCCCTTAATAGGGAACGTACACCCCTTAATAGGGAACGTACACCCCTTAATAGGGAACGTACACCCCTTAACAGGAAACGTACACCCCTTAATAGGGAACGTACACCCCTTAATAGGGAACGTACACCCCTTAATAGGGAACGTACCCCCCTTAATAGGGAACGTACACCCCTTAATAGGGAACGTACCCCCCTTAATAGGGAACGTACCCCACTTTTGCCCCCGTAGCAAACAGGACACAGAGTGAGACATCTCAGGACAACGGTGGTGCTTTTGGGGAGGACACGACTCTCGCTCACGAAGGAGAGAGAGAGAGAGAGAGAGAGAGAGAGAGAGAGAGAGAGAGAGAGAGAGAGAGAGAGAGAGAGAGAGAGAGTTGTTCCTAGACGAAGCCCAACGCACTGCACGGCAGGACGGGGACACACACACACACACACACACACACAAAAGCCGACCGAACACCTGATTTCCTGGAAATCCGAGGCTGTGTGGGCTTTCTTGCCAGTGTCATTTCACCAGAGAGAGAGAGAGAGAGAGAGAGAGAGAGAGAGAGAGAGAGAGAGAGAGAGAGAGAGAGAGAGAGAGAGAGAGAGAGAGAAGGGAACAGGGAGGGAAGACAGTCAAGACGAGGTTGTTTGTGTGAAGGTGTGAATTCCCATGAACACCTCTCTCTCTCTCTCTCTCTCTCTCTCTCTCTCTCTCTCTCTCTCTCTCTCTCTCTCTCTCTCTCAGGTGTAGGCAGTTCACCAGCCAGGGAGGGAGGCAACACGGGCGCTAACCCACACGGGCGTTGGGAAGGGTTTAGTAACGGGGCGCTGCAGCGAGCCAGCGCTCCAGTGGTTGTCAAGTTCCACTTCTTTGATCCAGGTGACTTTCCCCTCTACGTCTCAACCACACGTGGGAAACTGACTTTCATTCAGTCCAGACACACACAGTCGTCCCACGTCATATGAACACATCATCTGAGAACACGTAGCTCACATGCCTCAACCTTCACAACTCTAGGTTTTCCAGTGGTCAGCGCTACGCGTTAGCCTGGCCCTTCGACGATATCCCGTCGTAAGTGCTCGTCAGTAAGAATTGTGTGTGTGTGTGTGTGTGTGTGTGTGTGTGTGTGTGTGTGTGTGTGTGTGTGAGTGTGTGTGTGTGTGTGTGTGTGTGTGTGAATGTGTGTGTGTGTGAGTGTGTGTGTGTGTGTGTGTGTGTGTGTGTGTGTGTGTGTGTGTGTGTGTACCATCTCATCTCTCCAACAGCTGCAAAAACCCGCCCCGCCAACCTGGCTGGGTAAATACACAGGTTGGCAGTGACAAAATGTGAACTATATGCAAATGTAATAAAGAGGCTGGGGTTTCTCCGCCTCCTTGAGACAGACAGTTTAACAGTTTCTTCCCCCCACACACACACACACTGAGGGTGATGGGGTGAGCCGAACACTCCTTTACTAAATCAGTGCAGTTTACATACACGGGGGGAAATGAAGGAAGAAAAAACCTTGACTGAAGGCGTTTGCGAGGTAGCGCAAGGAAACAGACGAAAGAAATGGCCCAACCCACTACCCATACACAATGTATATACATACACGTCCACACACGCAAATATACATACCTATACATCTCATTGTACACATATATATACACACACAGACACATACATATAGACCCATGCACACAATTCACACTGTCTGCCTTTATTCATTCCCATCGCCACCTCGCCACACATGGAATACCATCCCCCTTCCCCCCTCATGTGTGTGTATATATATATATATATATATATATATATATATATATATATATATATATATATATATATATATATATATATATATATATCATCCCTGGGGATAGGGGAGACAGAATACTTCCCTGCGTGTCGTAGAAGGCGATTAAAAGGGAAGGGAGCGGGGGGCTGGAAATCCTCCCCTCTCGTTTTTTAATTTTCCAAAAGAGGAATAGAGAAGGGGGCCACGTGAGGATATTCCCTCAAAGGCTCAGTCCTCTGTTCTTAACGCTACCTTGCTAACGCTGGAAATGGCGATTAGTATGAAAAAAAAATTAATCTCCCTCAACTGTCTGGACATATATGGAAGGGAACAACTCAGTAAAACTGAGAAGGGCAAACGAATGGACAGATAACACATGATTTCGAGTGTGACAGTTTTCCCCTCAGTGGAGTGTTCAAGGTGGTTGGGGAGGGTCACGTCCACCCCCACCCACTGGGTGTAGCTCGCCTCACTCGAGGCGAACTGAGGTTCTCTAACACTTAGAAAACCACACGCTACCTCGCTTCCCCCTGAGACGACCAGAAAACGTCCTCACCCACCTGGGCCTTTTTATATGCGAGGCGTACGTAATATCTGTCGACCAGCTGGCTATCCAGGGGGTTTAAACGCTTGTTTTGGCCCGAAACAGGCCCAGCTCTGGGGGACGATGGCCTTTGACCACTTCGCAAGGACGGGACCATCTGCGATCGGCCGAGAAAAAGAAGAACAAACAGGGCGAACAATTGTTCAAGTCGTGAACAATGTCTTCAATGATTCTGACGTTCATTGGGAATCTCCTATAACAAAAGCCAACAATAAACAATAGAGAGGCGAGCCCTAGCATATACGTATATGAAAAAAAAAGAAAAAAATATATATATATATGTATATATCTTTCTTTCTTTCAAACTATTCGCCATTTCCCGCATTAGCAAGGTAGCGTTAAGAACAGAGGACTGGGCCTCTGAGGGAATATCCTCACCTGGCACCCTTCTCTGTTCCTTCTTTTAGAAAATTAAAAAAAAAAAAAAACAAGAGGAGAGGATTTCCAGCCCCCTGCTCCCTCCCCTTTTAGTCGCCTTCTACGACACGCAGGGAATACGTGGGAAGTATTCTTTCTCCCCTATCCCCAGGGATATATAAATATATATATATATATATATATATATATATATATATATATATATATATATATATATATATATATATATATATATATATACCCGTCGAGTGATTTAAAGAAGGCCTGAGGGCATAAAATAAATTCGCCACAGAGGGCCAAACAATT
>NC_092237.1:56141207-56186207 GCF_036320965.1 Panulirus ornatus | reverse complement strand
TCCCAGATTTTCATTAAAATCTGAAGAAGTTGAAAATCTGAGCAAAATATTAGCCTTAGATTTTTCTCGATTTTTTTGAAAACAGATTTTCTTGAAATTTTCAGCATAGATGCTTTTACATCTGCTGAATGAGAATCTGTGGTTAAAACCTTAAAATTCGAGTAATTAGCATATTAATATAATCATAATTAATATTAAGTACGTAATTAAGCGCTTAATTTTGCGAAATGCAGTGTTTTGACTCGATATCTTTAATCACCATATAGAATTCAACATATTCCCATATCATCATTAAAATCTTAAGAAGTTGAAAATCTGAGTAAAATATTATCCAAGGCATTTTTCTTGATTTTTTTGAAAAAGTAGATTTTACTGAAAATTTCAGCATATATGCTTTTACGTCTGCTGAATAAGAATCTGTGGTCAAAACCTTAAAATTCGTGTAATAAGTCGAGTAATTAGCATATTTATATATTGATAATTAATATTAAGTATGTAATTAAGCGCTAAATTTTACGAAATTCAGTCTTTTGACTCAATATCCTTAATGACCATATAGAATACCACATATTCCCAGAGTTTCATTAAAATCTGAAGAAGTTGAAAATCTGAGCAAAATATCCAAGGCTTGGATTTGTCTTGATTTCTTTGAAAAAATAGATTTTCCTGAAATTTCCTGAAATACCACTTATTCCCAGAGTTTCCTTAAAATCTGAAGAACTTAAAAATCTGAGCAAAATATTATCCAAGGCTACGGCCTTGGATTTTTCTTGTTTTTGAAAAAATAGATTTTCCAGAAATTTTCAGCTTTGATGCTTATACGACTGTTGAATTAGAATCTGTAATCAAACTCTTGAAATTTGTGTAATTGGTCGACTAATTAGCATAATAATGTAATTATAATTAATATTAAGTATGTAATTAAGCGCTTGATTTTAAGAAATGCAGTCTTTTGACTCGATATCCTTAATCACCATATAGAATACCACATATTCCCAGAAATTCATTAAAATCTGAAGAACTTGAAAATCTGAGCAAAATATTATCCAAGGCTATAGCCTTGGATTTTTCTTGATTTTTTTGAAAATAGATTTTCCTGAAATTTTCAGCATAGATGCTTTTAAGTCTGTTGAATTAAAATCTGTGGTCAAAATCTTAAAATTTGTGTAATTGGTCGACTAATTAGCATATTAATGTAATTATAATTAATATCAAGTATGTAATTAAGAGCTCGATATTACGAAAGGCAGTATTTTGACTCGATATCCTTAATCACCATACAGAATACCACATATTCCCAGAGTTTCATTAAAATCTGAAGAACTTGAAAATCTGAACAAAATATTATTCTTGATTTTTTTGAAAAAATAGATTTTCCTGAAATTTTAGGCATAGATCCTTTTAAATCTGTTGAAAAAGAATCTGAGGTCAAAACCCTAAAAGTCATGTAATTAGTCGAGTAATTAACATATTAATGTAATTATAATTAATATTAAGTATGTAATTAAGCGCTTGATTTTAAGAAATACAGTCTTTTGACTCGATATCCTTAATCACCATATAGAATGCCACATATTCCCAGAGTTTCATTAAAATCTGAAGAACTTGAAAATCTGAGCAAAATATTATCCTTGGATTTTTCTTGTTTTTGAAAAAATAGATTTTCCTGAAATTATCAGCATAGATGCTTTTACGTCTGTTGAATTAGAATCTATGGTCAAAATCTTAAAATTTGTGTAATTGGTCGACTAATTAGCATAATAATGTAATTATGATTAATATTAAGTATGTAATTAAGCGCTTGATTTTACGAAATGCAGTTTTTTGAGTCGATATCCTTAATCACCATATAGAATACCGCATATTCCCAGGAATTCATTAAAATCCGAGGATCTTAAAATCTGAGCTAAATATTTTCCAAGGCTATAACCTAGGATTTTTCTTTATTTTTTTGAAAAATAGATTTTCCTGAAATTTTCTCCATAGATGCTTTTAAGTCTGTTGAATTAGAATCAGCGGTCAAAATCTTGAAATTTGTGTAATTGGTCGATTAATTAGCATATTAATGTAATACTGATCAATATTATGTAAGTAAGCGCTTGATTTTACGAAATGCAGTATTTTGACTCGATATCCTTAATCACCATATAGAATACCACATATTCCCAGAGTTTCATTAAAATCTGAAGAACTTGAAAATCTGAGCAAAATATTTTTCTTGATATTTTTGAAAAAATACATTTTCCTGAAATTTTCAGCTTTGATGCTTATACGACTGTTGAATTAAAATCTGTGGTCAAAATCTTAAAATTTGTGTAATTGGTCGACTAATTAGCATATTAGTGTATTTATAATTAATATCAAGTATGTAATTAAGAGCTTGATATTACGAAAGGCAGTATTTTGACTCGATATCCTTAATCACCATATAGAATACCACATATTCCCAGAGTTTCATTAAAACCTGAAGGACTTGAAAATCTGAACAAGATATTTTTCTTGATTTTTTTGAAAAAATAGATTTTCATGAAATTTTAGGCATAGATCCTTTTAAATCTGTTGAAAAAGAATCTGTGGTCAAAACCCTAAAAGTCATGTAATTAGTCGAGTAATTAGCATATTAACGTAATTATAATTAATATTAAGTATATAATTAATCGCTTGATTTTACGAAATACAGTCTTTTGACTCGATATCCTTAATCACCATATAGAATGCCACATATTCCCAGAGTTTCATTAAAATCTGAAGAACTTGAAAATCTGAGCAAAATATTATCCTTGGATTTTTCTTGTTTTTGAAAAAATAGATTTTCCTGAAATTATCAGCATAGATGCTTTTACGTCTGTTGAATTAGAATCTATGGTCAAAATCTTAAAATTTGTGTAATTGGTCGACTAATTAGCATAATAATGTAATTATAATTAATATTAAGTATGTAATTAAGCGCTTGATTTTAAGAAATGCAGTCTTTTGAGTCGATATCCTTAATCACCATATAGAATACCGCATATTCCCAGGAATTCATTAAAATCCGAAGAACTTAAAAATCTGAGCCTTGGATTTTTCTTGATTTTTTTTTGAAAAAATAGATTTTCCTGAAATTTTCTCCATAGATGCTTTTAAGTCTGTTGAATTAGAATCAGTGGTCAAAATCTTGAAATTTGTGTAATTGGTCGATTAATTACCATATTAATGTAATACTAATAAACTATGTAATTAAGCGCTTGATTTTACGAAATGCAGTCTTTTGACTCGATATCCTTAATCACCATATAAAATACCACATATTCCCAGAGTTTCATTAAAACCTGAAGAACTTGAAAATCTGAGCAAAATATTTTTCTTGATTTTTTTTGAAAAAATACATTTTCCTGAAATTTTCAGCATAGATGCTTTTACGTCTTTTGAGTTAGAATCTGTGGTCAAAATCTTTAAATTTGTGTAATTGGTCGACTAATTAGCATATTAATGTAATTATAATTAATATCAAGTATGTAATTAAGCGCTTGAATTTACGAATGCAGTCTTTTGACTCGATATCCTTAATCACCATATAGAATACCACACATTCCCAGAGTTTCATTAAAATCTGAAGAACTTGAAAATCTGAGCAAAATATTATCCAAGGATATAGCCCTAGATTTTTCTTGATTTTTTTGAAAAAATAGATTTTTCTGAAATTTTCAGCATAGATGCTTTTACGTCTGTTGAATAAGTTGAATAAGAATCTGTGGTCAAAATCTTGAAATTTGTGTAATTGGTCGAATAATTAACATATCAATGTAATACTGATTAATATTAAGTATGCAATTAAGCTCTTGATTTTACGAAATGCAGTCTTTTGACTGGTATTCTATATGGTGATTAAGGATATCGAGTCAAAACATTGCATTTCGCAAAATCAAGCGCTTAATTACACTTAATATTAATCATAATTACATTAATATGCTAATTACTCAACCAATTACACAAATTTTAAGGTTTTGACCACAGATTCTTTTTCAACAGACATAAAAGCATCTATGCTGAAAATTTCAGGAAAATCTATTTTTTCAAAAAAATCAAGAGATAATATTTGGATAATATTTTGCCTCAGATTTTCAAGTTCTTCAGATTTTAATGAAACTCTGGGCAATATGTAGTATTCTATATAGTGATTAAGGATTATCGATGTCAAAAGGCCTAGCATTTCCAAAATCCTAGTCGCTTATATTACATACATGAATATAAATTATATTACATTAATATGCTAAATACGTAGACAACTCCACAAATTTAAGGTTTTGACCACAGCATTCTTTTTCACAGACTTAAAAGCCTCTATGCTGAAAAATTTCACGGAAAATCTATTTTTTCCTAAAAATCAAGAAAAATCCAAGGCTATATCCTTGGATAATATTTTGCTCAGATTTCAAGTTCTTCAGATTTTAATGAAACTCTGGGAATATGTCGGTATCCCTATATAGTGATTAAGGATATCGAGTCAAAAGGCTGCATTTCACAAAATCAAGCGCTTAATTACATACTTAATATTAATTATAATACATTAATATGCTAATTAGTCGACCAATTACACAATTTCAAGATTTTGACCACAGATTCTAATTCAACAGACATAAAAGCATCTATGCTGAAAATATCAGGAAAATCTATTTTTTCAAAAAAATCAAGAAATATTTTGCTCAGATTTTCAAGTCCTTTAGACTTTAATGAAACTCTGGGAATATGTGGTATTCTATATGGTGATTAAGGATATCGAGTCAAAAGACTGCATTTCGCAAAATCAAGCGCTTAATTACATACTTATAATTAATTATAATTACATTAATATGCTAATTACTCGAACAATTACACAAATTTTAAGGTTTTGACCACAGATTCTTTTTCAACAGATTTAACAGCACATATGCTGAAAATTTCAGGAAAATCTATTTTTTCCAAAAAATCAAGAAAAATCCAAGGATAATATTTTGAGTAGATTTTCATGTTCTTCGGATTTTAATGAAACTCTAGGAATATGTGTTATTCTATATAGTGATTAAGGATATCGGTCAAAAGACTACATTTCGTAAAATCAAGCGCTTAATTACATACTTAATATTAATTATAATTACATTAATATGCTAATTACTAGACTAATTCCACGAATTTTAAGGTTTTGACCACATATTCTTTTTCAACAGCCATAAAAGCACCTATGCTAAACATTTCAGGAAAATCTATTTTTTCCAAAAAATCAAGAAAAATCCAAGGCCTTGGATAATATTTTGCTCAGATTTTCAAGTTCTTCAGATTTTAATGAAACTCTGGGAATATGTGATATTCTATATAGTGATTAAGGATATCGAGTGAAAATCCTACATTTCGTAAAATCAAGCGCTTAATTGCATACTTAATATTAATTATAATTACATTAATATGCTAATTACTAGACTAATTCCACGAATTTTAAGGTTTTGACCACACATTCTTTTTCAACAGACTTAAAAGCCTCTATGCTAAAAATTTCACGAAAATCTATTTTTTCCAAAAAATCAAGAAAAATCCAAGGCCTTGGATAATATTTTGCTCAGATTTTCAAGTTCTTCAGATTTTAATGAAACTCTGGGAATATGTGGTATTCCTATATAGTGATTAAGGATATCGAGTCAAAAGGCTGCATTTCGTAAAATCAAGCGCTTAATTACATACTTATTAATTATAATTACATTAATATGGTAATTACTCGACCAATTACACAAATTTTAAAGTTTTGACCACAGATTCTTTTTCAACAGACTTAAAAGCACCTATGCTGAACATTTCAGGAAGATCTATTTTTTCCAAAAAATCAAGAAAAATATTTTGCTCAGATTTTCAAGTTCTTCAGATATTAATGAAACTCTGGGAATATGTGATATTCTATATAGTGATTAAGGATATCGAGTGAAAATCCTACATTTCGTAAAATCAAGCGCTTAATTGCATACTTAATATTAATTATAATTACATTAATATGCTAATTACTAGACTAATTCCACGAATTTTAAGGTTTTGACCACAGATTCTTTTTCAACAGACTTAAAAGCACCTATGCTGAACATTTCAGGAAAATCTATTTTTTCCAAAAAATCAAGAAAAATCCAAGGCTATAGCCTTGGATAATATTTTGCTCAGATTTTCAAGTTCTTCAGATTTTAATGAAACTCTGGGAATATGTGATATTCTATATAGTGATTAAGGATATCGAGTGAAAATCCTACATTTCGTAAAATCAAGCGCTTAATTGCATACTTAATATTAATTATAATTACATTAATATGCTAATTACTAGACTAATTCCACGAATTTTAAGGTTTTGACCACACATTCTTTTTCAACAGACTTAAAAGCCTCTATGCTAAAAATTTCACGAAAATCTATTTTTTCCAAAAAATCAAGAAAAATCCTTGGATAATATTTTGCTCAGATTTTCAAGTTCTTCAGATTTTAATGAAACTCTGGGAATATGTGATATTCTATATAGTGATTAAGGATATCGAGTGAAAATCCTACATTTCGTAAAATCAAGCGCTTAATTGCATACTTAATATTAATTATAATTACATTAATATGCTAATTACTAGACTAATTCCACGAATTTTAAGGTTTTGACCACACATTCTTTTTCAACAGACTTAAAAGCCTCCTATGCTGAAAATTTCACGAAAATCTATTTTTTCCAAAAAATCAAGAAAAATCCAAGGCTTGGATAATATTTTGCTCAGATTTTCAAGTTCTTCAGATTTTAATGAAACTCTGGCAATATGTGACTATTCTATATAGTGATTAAGGATATCGAGTGAAAATCCTACATTTCGTAAAATCAAGCGCTTAATTGCATACTTAATATTAATTGTAATTACATTAATATGCTAATTACTAGACTAATTCACGAATTTTAAGGTTTTGACCACACATTCTTTTTCAACAGACTTAAAAGCCTCTATGCTAAAAATTTCAAGAAAATCTATTTTTTCCAAAAAATCAAGAAAAATCCAAGGCCTTGGATAATATTTTGCTCAGATTTTCAAGTTCTTCAGATTTTAATGAAACTCTGGGAATATGTGATATTCTATATAGTGATTAAGGATATCGAGTGAAAATCCTAATTTCGTAAAATCAAGCGCTTAATTGCATACTTACTATTAATTATAATTACATTAATATGCTAATTAATAGAACTAATTCCACGAATTTAAGGTTTTGGACCACATATTCTTTTTCAACAGCCATAAAAGCACCTATGCTAAACATTTCAGGAAAATCTATTTTTTCCAAAAAATCAAGAAAAATCCAAGGCTATAGCCTTGGATAATATTTTGCTCAGATTTTCAAGTTCTTCAGATTTTAATGAAACTCTGGCAATATGTGATATTCTATATAGTGATTAAGGATATCGAGTGAAAATCCTACATTCGTAAAATCAAGCGCTTAATTGCATACTTAATATTAATTATAATTACATTAAAATGCTAATTACTAGACTAATTCACGAATTTTAAGGTTTGACCACACATTCTTTTTCAACAGAACTTAAAAGCCTCTATGCTAAAAATTTCACGAAAATCTATTTTTTTCCAAAAAATCAAGAAAAATCCAAGGCCTTGGATAATATTTTGCTCAGATTTTCAAGTTCTTCAGATTTTATAGAAAATCTGGCAATATGTGGTATTCTATATAGTGATTACGGATATCGAGTCAAAAGGCTGCATTTCACAAAATTAATCGCTTAATTACATACTTAATATTTATTATAATATTGATATGCTAATTAGTCGACAATTACACAAATTTCAAGATTTTGACCACAGATTCTTTATTCAACAGACATAAAGCATCTATGCTGAAAAATTCAGGAAAATCTATTTTTTCAAAAAAATCAAGAAAAATCCAAGGCTATAGCCTAGGATAATATTTTGCTCAGATTTTCAAGTCCTTTAGATTTTAATGAAACTCTGGGAATATGTGGTATTCTATATGGTGATTAAGGATATTGAGTCAAAAGACTGCATTTCGCAAAATCAAGCGCTTAATTACATACTTATTATTAATTATAATTACATTAATATGCTAATTACTCGAGCAATTACACATATTTTAAGGTTTTGACCACAGATTCTTTTTCTACGGACTTAAAAGCACCTATGCTGAATATTTCAGGAAAATCTATTTTTTCCAAAAAATCAAGAAAAATCCAAGGCTATAGCCTTGGATAATATTTTGCACAGATTTTCAAGTTCTTTAGATTTTAATGAAACTCTGGGAATATGTGGTATTCTAGATGGTGATTAAGGATATTGAGTCAAAAGACTGCATTTCGCAAAATCAAGCGCTTAATTACATACTTATTATTAATTATAATTACATTAATATGCTAATTACTCGAGCAATTACAGAAATTTTAAGGTTTTGACCACAGATTCTTTTTCAACAGACTTAAAAGCACCTATGCTGAACATTTCAGGAAAATCTATTTTTTCCAAAAAATTAAGAAAAATCCTTGGATAATATTTTGCTCAGATTTTCAAGTTCTTCAGATTTTAATGAAATTCTGGGAATATGTGATTTTCTATATAGTGATTAAGGAAATCGAGTGAAAATCCTACATTTCGTAAAATCAAGCGCTTAATTGCATACTTAATATTAATTATATTTACATTAATATGCTAATTACTAGACTAAATCCACGAATTTTAAGGTTTTGACCACAGATTCTTTTTAAACAGACTTAAGAGCACCTATGCTGAACATTTCAGGAAAATCTATTTTTTCCAAAAAATCAAGAAAAATCCAAGGCTATAGCCTAGGATAATATTTTGCTCAGATTTTCAAGTTCTTCAGATTTTAATGAAACTTTGGGAATATATCATATTCTATATAGTGATTAAGGATATCGAGTGAAAATCCTACATTTCGTAAAATCAAGCGCTTAATTGCATACTTAATATTAATTATAATTACATTAATATGCTAATTACTAGACTAATTCCACGAATTTTAAGGTTTTGACCACACATTCTTTTTCAACAAACTTAAAAGCCTCTATGCTAAAAATTTCACGACAATCAATTTTTTCCAAAAAATCGAGAAAAATCCTTGGATAATATTTTGCTCAGATTTTCAAGTTCTTCAGATTTTAATGAAACTCTGGGAATATGTGATATTCTATATAGTGATTAAGGATATCGAGTGAAAATCCTACATTTCGTAAAATCAAGCGCTTAATTGCATACTTAATATTAATTGTAATTACATTAATATGCTAATTACTAGACTAATTCCACGAATTTTAAGGTTTTGACCACACATTCTTTTTCAACAGACTTAAAAGCCTCTATGCTAAAAATTTCAAGAAAATCTATTTTTTCCAAAAAATCAAGAAAAATCCAAGGCCTTGGATAATATTTTGCTCAGATTTTCAAGTTCTTCAGATTTTAATGAAACTCTGGGAATATGTGATATTCTATATAGTGATTAAGGATATCGAGTGAAAATCCTAATTTCGTAAAATCAAGCGCTTAATTGCATACTTACTATTAATTATAATTACATTAATATGCTAATTAATAGACTAATTCCACGAATTTTAAGGTTTTGACCACATATTCTTTTTCAACAGCCATAAAAGCACCTATGCTAAACATTTCAGGAAAATCTATTTTTTCCAAAAAATCAAGAAAAATCCAAGGCTATAGCCTTGGATAATATTTTGCTCAGATTTTCAAGTTCTTCAGATTTTAATGAAACTCTGGGAATATGTGATATTCTATATAGTGATTAAGGATATCGAGTGAAAATCCTACATTTCGTAAAATCAAGCGCTTAATTGCATACTTAATATTAATTATAATTACATTAATATGCTAATTACTAGACTAATTCCACGAATTTTAAGGTTTTGACCACACATTCTTTTTCAACAGACTTAAAAGCCTCTATGCTAAAAATTTCACGACAATCAATTTTTTCCAAAAAATCGAGAAAAATCAGGCCTTGGATAATATTTTGCTCAGATTTTCAAGTTCTTCAGATTTTAATGAAACTCTGGGAATATGTGGTATCCTATATAGTGATTAAGGATATCGAGTCAAAAGGCTGCATTTCACAAAATTAATCGCTTAATTACATACTTAATATTAATTATAATATTAATATGCTAATTAGTCGACCAACTACACAAATTTCAAGATTTTGACCACAGATTCTAATTCAACAGACATAAAGCATCTATGCTGAAAATATCAGGAAAATCTATTTTTTCAAAAAAATCAAGAAAAATCCAAGGCTATATCCTAGGATAATATTTTGCTCAGATTTTCAAGTCCTTTAGATTTTAATGAAACTCTGGGAATATGTGGTATTCTATATGGTGATTAAGCATATTGAGTCAAAAGACTGCATTTCGCAAAATCAAGCGCTTAATTACATACTTATTATTAATTATAATTACATTAATATGCTAATTACTCGAGCAATTACACATATTTTAAGGTTTTGACCACAGATTCGTTTTCTACGGACTTAAAAGCACCTATGCTGAACATTTCAGGAAAATCTATTTTTTCCAAAAAATCAAGAAAAATCCTTGGATAATATTTTGCTCAGATTTTCAAGTTCTTTAGATTTTAATGAAACTCTGGGAATATGTGGTATTCTATATGGTGATTAAGGATATCGAATCAAAAGACTGCATTTTCGCAAAATCAAGCGCTTAATTACATACTTGTTATTAATTATAATTACATTAATATGCTAATTACTCGAACAATTACACAAATTTTAAAGTTTTCACCACAGATTTTTTTTCAACAGATTTAACAGCACATATGCTGAAAATTTCAGGAAAATCGATTTTTTCCAAAAAATGAAGAAAAATCCAAGGCCTTGGATAATATTTTGCTTAGATTTTCATGTTCTTCGGATTTTAATGAAACTCTGGGAATATGTGGTATTCTATGTAGTGATTACGGATATCGGTCAAAAGACTACATTTCGTAAAATCAAGCGCTTAATTACATACTTAATATTAATTATAATTACATTAATATGCTAATTACTCGACTAATTCCGCGAATTTTAAGGTTTTGGCCACAGATTCTTTTTCAACAGACTTAAAAGCCTCTATGCTGAAAATTTCACGAAAATCTATTTTTTCCAAAAAATCAAGAAAAATCCAAGGCCTTGGATAATGTTTTGCTCAGATTTTCAAGTTCTTCAGATTTTAATGAAACTCTGGGAATATGTGATATTCTATATAGTGATTAAGGATATCGAGTCAAAACCCTACATTTCGTGTAATCAAGCGCTTGATTACATACTTAATATTAATTATAATTACATTAAAATGCTAATTACTCGACTAATTCCACGAATTTTAAGGTTTTGACCACAGATTCATTTTCAAGAGACTTAAAAGCCTCTATGCTAAAAATATCACGAAAATCTATTTTTTCAAAAAAAATCAAGAAAAATCCTTGGATAATATTTTGCTCAGATTTTTAAGTTCTTCAGATTTTAAGGGAACTCTGGAAATATGTGGTATTCTATATGGTGATTAAGGATATCGAGTCAAAACACTGCATTTCGCAAAATCAAGCGCTTAATTACATACTTAATATCAATTATAATTACATTAATATGCCAATTACTCTACCAATTAAACAAATTTTAAGGTTTTTACCAAAGATTCTTTTTCAACAGACTTAAAAGGATCTATGCTGAAAATTTCAGGAAAATCTATTTTTTCAAAAAAATCAAGAAAATCCAAGGATAATATTTTGCTCAGATTTTCAAGTTCTTCAGATTTTAATGAAACTCTGGGAATATGTGGTATTCTATATAGTGATTAAGGATATCGAGTCGAAAGACTGCATTTCGTTTAATTAATCGCTTAATTACATACTTAATATTAATCAAAATTACATTAATATGCTAATTAGTCGACCAATTACACAAATTTCAAGATTTTGACCACGGATTCTAATTCAACAGACATAAAAGCATCTATGCTGAAAATATCAGGAAAATGTATTTTTTCAAAAAAATCAAGAAAAATCCAAGGCCTTGGATAAAATTTTGCCCAGATTTTCAAGTTCTTCGGATTTTAATGAAACTCTGGGAATATGTGGTATTCTATATAATGATTAAGGATATCGTTCAAAAGACTGCATTTCGTAAAATCAAGCGCTTAATTACATACTTCATATTAATTATAATTACATTAATCTGCTAATTAATCGACTAAAATCGACGAATTTTAAGGTTTTGACCTCACATTCTTTTTCAACAGACTTAAAAGCCTCTATGCTAAAAATTTCAGGAAAATCTATTTTTTCCAAAAAATCAAGATAATTTTGCACAGATTTTTAAGTTCTTCAGATTTTAATGAAACTCTGGAAATATGTGGTATTCTATATAGTGATTAAGGATATCGAGTCAAAAGTCTGCATTTCGTAAAATTAATCGCTTAATTACATACTTAATATTTATTATAATTACATCAATACGCTAATTACTCGATCAATTACACAAATTTTAAGGATTTAACCACAGATTCTTTTTCAACAGACTTAAGACCATCTATGCTGAAAATTTCAGGAAAGTCTATTTTTTCAAAAAGAAGAAAAATCCAAGCCTATAGCCTTGGATAATATTTTGCTCAGATTTTCAAGCTCTTCAGATTTTAATGAAACTCTGGGAATGTGGTATTCTATATAGTGATTAAGGATATCGAGTCAAAAGACTGCATTTCGTAAAATTAATCGCTTAATTACATACTTAATATTATTCATAATTACATTAATATCCTAATTAGCCGACCAATTACACAAATTTCAAGATTTTGACCACAGATTCTTTTTCAACAAACTTAAAAGCATCTATGCTGAAAATTTCACGAAAATCTATTTTTCAAAAAAATCAAGAAAAATCCAAGGCTATAGCCTGGGATAATATTTTGCTCAGATTTTCAAGTTCTTCAGATTTTAATGAAACTCTGGGGATAAGTGGTATTCTATATAGTGATTAAGGATATCGAGTCAAAAGACGGCATTTCGTAAAATTAATCGCTTAATCACATACTTAATATTAATTATAATTATATTAATATGCTAATTAGTCGACCAATTACACAAATTTCATGATTTTCACCACAGATTCTAATTCAACAGACATAAAAGCATCTATGCTGAAAATATCAGGAAAATCATTTTCTCAAAAAAATCAAGAAAAATCCAAGGATAATATTTTGCTCAGATTTTCAAGTTCTTTAGATTTTAATGAAACTCTGGGAATATGTGGTATTCTATATGGTCATTAAGGATATCGAGTCAAAAAAATGCATTTCGTAAAATTGATCGCTTAATTACATACTTAATATCAGTTATAATTACATTATGCTAATTACTCGACCAATTACGCAAATTTCAAGGTTTTGACCACAGATTCTTTTTCAACAGACTTAAAAGGATCTCTGCTGAAAATTTCAGGAAAATCTATTTTTTCAAATAGATAATATTTTACTCAGATTTTCAAGTTCTTCAGATTTTAATGAAACTCTGGGAATATGTGGCATTCTATATAGTGATTAAGGATATCGAGTCAAAAGGCTGCATTTCTTAAAATTAATCGTTTAATTACATACTTAATATTTATTATAATATTAATATTCTAATTAGTCGACCAATTACCAAAATTTCAAGATTTTGACCACATATTCTAATTCAACAAGCATAAAAGCATCTATGCTGAAAATATCAGGAAAATCTATTTTTTCAAAAAAATCAAGAAAAATCCAAGGCCTTGGATAATATTTTGCTCAGATTTTTATGTTCTTTAGATTTTAATGAAACTCTGGGAATATTTAGTATTCTATATAATGATTAAGGATATCGAGTCAAAAGACTGCATTTCTTTAAATTAATCGCTTAATTACATACCTAATATTAATTATAATTATATTTATATGCTAATTAGTCGACCAATTACACAAATTTTAAGATTTTGACCGTAGATTCTAATTCAACAGACATAAAAGTATCTATGCTGATAATATCAGGAAAATCTATTTTTTGTAAAAAATCAAGAAAAGATATTTTGCTCAGATTTTCAAGTTCTTTAGATTTTAATGAAACTCTGGGAATATGTGGTATTCTATATGGTGATTAAGGATATCGAGTCAAAAGACTGCATTTCCCAAAATCAAGCGCTTAATTACATACTGAATATTAATTATAACATACTAATTACTCGATCAATTACACAAATCTTAAGGTTTTGACCACAGATTCTTTTTCAACAGACTTAAAAGCATCTATGCTGACAATTTCAGGAAAATCTATTTTTTCAAAAAATCAAGAAAAATCCATGGATATTTTGCTCAGATTTTCAAGTTTTTCAGATTTTAATGAAACTCTGGGAATATGGGGTACTTTATATGGTGATTAAGGATATCGAGTCAAAACACTGCATTTCGTAAAATTAATCGCTTAATTACATACTTAATATTAATTATAATTATATTAATATGCTAATTAGTCGACCAATTATACAAATTTCAAGATTTTGACCACAGATTCTAATTCAACAGACATTAAAGCATCTATGCTGAAAATTTCAGGAAAATCTATTTTTTCAAAAAAATCAAGAAAAATCCAAGTCTTGGATAATATTTTGCTCAGATTTTCAAGTTCTTCAGATTTTAATGAAACTCTGGGAATATATGGTACTCTATATGATGATTAAGGATATCGAGTCAAAACACTGCATTTCGTAAAAGTAATCGCGTAATTGCATACTTAATATTAATTATAATTACATTAATATGCTAATTACTCGACCAATTACACAAATTTCAAGATTTTGAGCACATATTCTAATTCAACAGACGTAAAAGCATCTATGCTGAAAATTTCAGGAAAATCTATTTCTTCAAAAAAATCAAGAAAAATCCAAGGCCTTCGATAATATTTTGCTCAGATTTTCATGTTCTTCAGATTATAATGAAACTCTGGGAATATGTGGTATTCTGTATGATGATTAAGGATATCGAGTCAAAAAAATGCATTTCGTAAAATCAAGCGCTTAATTACATACTTAATATTAATCATAATTACATTAATATGCTAATTAGTCGACCAATTACACAAATGTCAAGATTTTGACCACAGATTCTAATTCAACAAACGTAAAAGTATCTATGCTGAAAATTTCAGGAAAATCTATTTTTTCAAAAACAAGAAAAATCCGAGGCTATAGCCTTGGATAATATTTTGCTCAGATTTTCAAGTTCTTCAGATTTTAATGAATCTCTGGGAATATGTGGTACTCTATATAGTGATTAAGGATATCGAGTCAAAAGACTGCATTTCGTAAAATCAAGCGCTTAATTACATACTTAATATTAATCATAATTACATTAATATGCTAATTACTCGACTGATTCCACGAATTTTAAGGTTTTGACCACAGATTATTTTTCAACAGACTTAAAAGCATCTATGCTAAAAATTTTAGGAAAATCTATTTTTTTCAAAAATATCAAGAAAAATCCAAGATAATATTTTGCTCAGATTTTTAAGTTCTTCACATTCTAATGAAACTCTGGGAATACGTGGTATTCTATATGGTGATTAAGGATATCGAGTCAAAAGACTGCATTTCGTAAAATCAAGCGCTTAATTACATATTTAATATTAATTATAATTATATTTCTATGCTAATTACTCGACTAATTACACGAATTTTAAGGTTTTGACCACAGATTCTTTTTCAACAGACTTAAAAGCATCTATGCTGAAAATTTCAGGAAAATCTATTTTTTTCCAAAAAATCCAGAAAAATCCAAGGCCTTGGATATAATTAATATTTTGCTCAGATTTTTAAGTTCTTCAGATTTTATTGAAACTCTGGGAATATGTGGTATTCTATATGGTGATTAAGGATATCGAGTCAAAAGACTGCATTTCGCAAAATCAAGCGCTTAATTACATACTTAATATTAATCATAATTATATTAATATGCTAATTGGTCGACCAATTACACAACTTTCAAGATTTTGACCACAGGTTCTAATTCAACAGACATAAAAGCATCTATGCTGAAAATTTCAGGAAAATCTATTTTATCAAAAACAAGGAAAATCCAAGGATAATATTTTACTTTGATTTTCAACTTCTTCAGATTTGAATGAAAGTATGGGAATCTGCATTTCGGAAAATTAAGCGCTTAATTACATACTTAATATTAATTATAATTATATCAATATGCTAATTACTCGACTAATTACACAAATTTTAAGGTTTTGACCACAGAGTCTTATTCAGCTGACGTAAAAGCATCTATGCTGAAATTTTCCGGAAAATCTATTTCTTCAAAAAAATCAAGAAAAATATCTTACTCAGATTTTCAACTTCTTCAGATTTTACTGAAAATATGGGAATATGTTGAATTCTATACGGTGATTAAGGATATCGAGTCAAAATACTGCATTTCGCAAAATTAAGCGGCTTTTCCCCTGTTCCAAAGAACTGATTAATATCAATACTGAACTTCGATCAATGAACTCCTCAAAGTCCATCATCGTATCTTCCTTTCTTCTTGTCTCACTTCTAACGAGGGTTAAGACCATGGCTGCCCTCTTCTCCCCGTGGCTAGACTCCCTCAATTCAGCTACAAACCTTCATCAACTCCCTGTTGGACCTTTTCCAGCACTTGTGTGTGTGTGTGTGTGTGTGTGTGTGTGTGTGTGTGTGTGTGTGTGTGTGTGTGTGTGTGTGTGTGTGTGTGTGTCGCCCTAGCACGTGGGATGACCCATGCAGGTCAGACAGACTCTGGGCCTGACAGGTGCTGTCGATACTACTTCGAGCCTTCACCCTGATCCAGTGATCGGTAAGGAGGTGGATTTTGATACGACTCTCCAAGTATCACACTTCCAAATGTGACACTTCATCTGCCCACACACACACACACACACACACACATATGTAGCCACGACCAGCCCCCACACCAGCTGGGTACCTACCCTCCCACAACCCCCTACACCAGCTGGGTACCTACCCTCCCACACCAGCTGGGTACCTACCCTCCCACAACCCCACCCACACCAGCTGGGTACCTACCCTCCCACAACCCCACCCACACCAGCTGGGTACCTACCCTCCCACAACCCCACCCACACCAGCTGGGTACCTACCCTCCCACAACGCCCCCACACCAGCTGGGTACCTACCCTCCCACAACCCCACCCACACCAGCTGGGTACCAACCATCCCACAACCCCCACACCAGCTGGGTACCTACCCTCCCACAACCCCACCCACACCAGCTGGGTACCTACCCTCCCACAACCCCCCGACACCAGCTGGGTACCTACCCTCCCACAACCCCACCCACACCAGCTGGGTACCTACCCTCCCACAACCCCCCCCACACCAGCTGGGTACCTACCCTCCCACAACCCCACCCACACCAGCTGGGTACCTACCCTCCCACAACCCCCCCACACCAGCTGGGTACCCACAGCATAACGTATGTATGAAGCGTCTCGTCGTAAACCCTGAAGTATTATCCAGTGTAAGCCACAAGCGTCTCATCTCTCATATTGAACCATTTTATCCACACTTGATTCTTTTTTCCAAACTTCTGTTTCAGTGATTCTTGGTCGTTCGTGATCCTAAACAGAGACGCAAGACTCGACCAAGAGACTCGTTTATAACACGACACCTGTGTGTAGTAGATTCAAGAGGTACACAAACACAAATGACTGCAAACTCATTCAAACAGCAAAAGAATCACTGGGTCCTACGAGGCTGTTTGTGATAGCGGGAGAGAACAGAAACTCCTGTCAACGTTTGACATAACTAAAATGCATCCATCTTCATCCTTGAGACAATGTCAAATATGCCCTTAATGAGCAAAGTTTGGCAGGTTCTGAAATAGGAGGAGGCCAGAGGATCACCACGAACCCCCCCCCCAAACCAACCAACACCCCTTCTCCTCCCACAGCACAATACCTCCTCTCCCCAGCCAACTACCCTCCTACCATTGTACCCTCGGGGGGGGGGGGGGGGGGGGGGGGGGGAACACAGCAGGATTGAGAGCCAGTTATGAGTCCTTGAGGGCTCTACGCTCTGCAAGGGGGGGGGGGGGGGTAGGCTCCCGCTCCTCTAATTGCTCCACCTTTACATACTTTTCGAGTTCTTGAAATGACTTGTGTTATATTACCTAACCCTCTCTCTCTCTCTCTCTCTCTCTCTCTCTCTCTCTCTCTCTCTCTCTCTCTCTCTCTCTCTCTCTCTCTCGTTTTCTCATTTCTTGCATCACCACCGTTTTCTAAAGCCCTCTCACCTCTGATTTCTACCTACATCTAACTATTCTAATGTCATCCTCACCATGTGCTTCTATTCAAATCCATCTACGTACATTGCTCACACCTCCTCTCTGATACCAGGTACCACACACACAGACACACACTGGCCTCTTATGTACCTCTCACACCTCCTCTCTGATACCAGGTACCACACACACACACACTGGCCTCTTATGTACCTCTCACACCCCCTCTCTGATACCAGGTACCACACACACTACACACTGGCCTCTTATATACCTCTCACACCTCCTCTCTCTGATACCAGGTACCACACACACACACACACACACACACACACACACACACACACACACACAGTGGCCTCTATGTATCCCTCATACGTGCCAAAGCCTTCTAATTAATGTCTCCCATTTTCCCAGCGGATGATCAGTTACACTACACTGCTCTCTTGACGTTCCCGTCGAACAATGCCGTCCAATTACCCTGCCCGCGGTCGTTCATATACGATCCATCCTCCTAGTTCAATTGAACCTACAGTAAACAAAAGGGAAAATCCCCTCGAATGTTGTTCAAAGGATCAAACATTTTTTTTTTTTTTTAACCATCAACAAGGAACCAGGTTTCCAAAAAGAAGTTGAAGGAAAATGTATATATATATATGTATATATATATATATATATATATATATATATATATATATATATATATATATATATATATATATATATATATATCCTCACCAGTGGGGATTTGATTCTTCAGGGGGAGATAACCTCCTTGGGAGGGGAATTGTTGGTTTGCACAATGCACCGGTGCTATGTACGGCTAGGACTCGAGTACTGGTGCTATATAAACCTGAGGCTGGAGTACTGGAGCAAGAGAGAGTGGACGACTGTGTATGTCTGTCTAAACCTTTGGTCTTGTGGACAGCATAAAGGTATTTCTGTCTATACAAGCAAACGACTGACTGCCTACCTGTCTGAAATGCTCTCACTCTGTCTCTCCCCATTTGTCTGTCTATCAGCCTGTCTAAATTCCCCCCCCCCCCCAATTTTTTTTTCTCTCTCTCTCTGAAAACTTTTCTTTTTCACTTACACTCGTAGGGGAAAGGCGCGGAAACTGCTGGATTCTGACGATACAAGAGTCCCCCTACCGGACTGTCTGGAGAAGGCAGTACTAAAGAAACGGGAATATGCGACTTGCCTCAGTAAGTGTGGGTATCACAGCTGAGGGAAGAGAGCAGAAAAAGGCAGAAAATCAGCAAAACAGATAAAAGACACACAAATAAAGAATCGAAAAATTTCTGTGGGACAGTGAGAATGCATCTTAAGTGTGACTTTACAAAATGTGTGTGGCCACAGAGGAGACCCATATATAAGGACGACCTCAGAGGAGACCCATATAGATGGTTCAGGACGACCTCAGAGGAGACCCCTATAGATGGCCCAGGACGACCTCAGAGGAGACCCATATAGATGGCCTAAAGAGAACCTTCGACCCCTTTCCCACAGTAGTACGACCTGGGGGAACGACCAGGGAGCCATCCCACAGACACCACCCACGGAACACTTTGTGATCCTCACAATTCAGACATCATCTCCCGTTTCCTTTAGCGGAAACTCTTTCGAAAATCACAGCTGGAAATCAAGAGGCTTAATCTAAGCCCCTCATCTTCACCGCTCCTCGAACACATTCCCATCACAAAAGCATTTCACACTGGTATAATTCCCTACAGTCTTGAACCTCCCGGTTAAGCCTCTGCTTGAAGAGGAACAATTCCTTACAATCCCACCGACTCTTATTAACAGTCTAGCATCGGTGATCACGGGGGTAAGGAGAATAGACGGCTGTAGGAAGGCAAGGCAAGGGAGGAGGAGGAAGCTCCTCCTCGCCTCTGCCTCCAAACAAAGATTGGACACCAATACAAACGCTCCCCCTCTCCACTGAAGACCTTGGCTCGCTGAATTCATCTAGCCTCCCCTGCTAGAGATATGAATGTACCTTGACAATGCAACGCACGGGTGACGGAAGCCTGGGCCTTACAGAAACACTGGAGCATATGTGAGAGGATGAGTTGAATATGTAAAAGCAGGGCATATCATTATGTACTGGCGTCCTACATATCTCTTAGTGGTATTTATTCGAATTTTGTTTGCTGTTTCCCCTTTTTTTGTTTGGGGTGGTGGAAGGATGGGGTCCGCTGCACTGTATGGTGTGTGAGTCGGAGATAAGAATGATAAAGGAGGGGATTGGAGAAATGTGCAGATAAGTTAAAAGATTCTATGGATAAAAAAGACATAGATGTGATTATGAGAAGTGTGTGTGTGTGTGTGTGTGTGTGTGTGTGTGTGTGTGTGTGTGTGTGTGTGTGTAGCGACGCAGCCGAGAGACGGAGGACAATGTTAGGAGAAGAGGAGAAGGTGAGAGGTTGGTCTCTGGGGAGACGGGAGTGGTTGGTCTTGCTTCCACTTGCCTGACAAATCCACCCTTTTCTCCACCTTGAAAGATCCCCTTCTCCTTTATTTCTTTACCTCATCCATCCAGGCAGCCCTGGAAAAGAAAAAAATACTCCCTTCATTTCGTCGAGAAACGCCCACTCTCTCTCTCTCTCTCTCTCTCTCTCTCTCTCTCTCTCTCTCTCTCTCTCTCTCTCTCTCTCTCTCTCTCTCTCCTCAAGGAAAAAAATTGCCCTACTCCTCCTTCTAGGTAATTCCTTCACACCTCCACCTGGGTATACCTTCCACACACTCTCTCTCTCTCTCTCTCTCTCTCTCTCTCTCTCTCTCTCTCTCTCTCTCTCTCTCTCCTCAAGGAAAAAAATTGCCCTACTCCTCCTTCTAGGTAATTCCTTCACACCTCCACCTGGGTATACCTTCCACACTCTCTCTCTCTCTCTCTCTCTCTCTCTCTCTCTCTCTCTCTCTCTACCCCCAGCAATTTCCACGCATTATGATGATTGTGCAGCCCCCAACCCCAAGCAACCCCTGCCGAGAGCGTGGCGGATCCCGATCGTCTTTTGTTTCGTGACGTCACCATTGTTTACCCAAGGCACGGCCCGCCCAGCTCCGCCAGCGCCAGTGAACCGCAGAAGATGCGACTAAGATATTAATGATTCGTCTGTCTCTTTTGTCCTCCTCCCCTCATTAATAAACTTACCCGGGGGCACTTAAAATAATCCAACTCCTTCAGGAGTCTGAAATACTCTGTTTGAAGTCCCATAAGTGTGTTTTTTTTTTCCTCTTCTATTCTTTTTTTTTTTTTTTTGAAGTTTTCATTTGGTGGTAATGAAATGCTAATAATAGCCAGACCTTCTGAATCTACGTTCTCAAAAGGATGAATGACAAGACGCAGACGAGGGAGGGCTCCTTCTGTTAGCTTAGCCAAGTTTATAACTTCTTGCCCCAAAGTTGGCTGGCTGACCTGATTCGTTAACGTGATGTTTTCTCTCATCATACTGAAGAACCAACGTTGAGAATCATAACAATAATTGCAGTCATCATGTTATTATCATTATTATTATTATTATCATTATTAGTATTATTATTATTATCATCATCATTATCATTATTATTATTATTATCATCATCATCATTACTATTAACATCATTACTAATATCTTATCATTACTATTTTCATTATCATTATTATTATTATCATTATTACTATCATTATCATTATTATTATTATTATCATTATCATGATTATTATTATTATCTCATTCAGCTTCCATGAGGCTTTGGTCAAGTATTCTTCATCCACCTCTCGATAAAAGTTGCCCAGATCAAATACACAATTAATTGCCAATTCTATCATAATGGAGAAGGAGCAAAACTGCGGTCATTTCTTTCGACTGAGCTTTCACAGAAGGACACACACAGCTGATTCAGTGAGCTCCACCTACCTACCGCTGCTACACACAGCAAAACATTCACATGAATGTATACCCAAGTAATAAGAAATTAGAACTAAACTTTGAAGCGAAGGAACTCAATCATGATAGATCACTTCAACAGGTGACAAAATATTTTTTTTCCCCCGCTGAATCAAATCTGGAGAGATTTGTCAACGGAATCTAATTAATGTAAAACCACCAGAGAAATATTAGAAAAGAAAAAAAAGGTCGGGTATGTTTTAGTCTCTGGACTTCGGACGTGTTTTGAATATGAGGGAGAGGGGGGGGAATTGGAGCAACTGTGAGGAGAGGTGTGAGGGAAGTGTGAGGAGAGGCGCTGGGCGTGAGGGAGGTATGAGTGAGCGTGAAGGATATATGAGTGCGTGTCAGGAGAGACCTACGCTTGTGGGGCAGGCCAACCGTTTCATTAATTATGAATGAGGGAAATGAGTTCTGTTTTGTGTGTCTTTACAACGCTCTCTTTCTCTTCCCTCCCTGCAGAACGCGCCACACCCTCTTCCTCCACCTCCCCTCTCCTCCCTTCTTCACACTCAAGTGCCTTTCTCCCTCACACTCGCCTCTCTCTCTCTCTCTCTCTCTCTCTCTCTCTCTCTCTCTCTCTCTCTCTCTCTCTCTCTCTCTCCCTCCCTCACCTCACCTCACCCTTCACACCAAAGTGCTCCTGTGGCTGCGCCTCGCGAACTGACATCAGCCACCTGAAGTTCGTGGGAGTCCTCCCTCCTCCCTGTGCTGCAGGCTTCCCAAAAACAGACGCGAAGACAAGAAACACAGACGCCATACAAATAATCGTTTCCCTTTGTCCAAACTCCCTCATCCTTAACCCTCCCTCTCTATACACCTTTCTTCGCCAGTCTTTCCTCTTGCCACGCTCCAGGTAACACACCCCCTTCACCTTAGGGGACCTCTCTCTCTCTCTCTCTCTCTCTCTCTCTCTCTCTCTCTCTCTCTCTCTCTCTCTCTCTCTCTCTCTCCCCTTTCCTACCTACCTCTCCCATGGCACCATTTCCTCCCCTGCTGACAAAGCTGCCATGCTTTCCCAGTGTATACTTCGTTGCTCTCTTTGTCCCCATGGCATTGAGCTCTCCCAAGGTGCTGCTCTCACAGGTATACTAAGCTCTCACAAGGCGTTACTCTCACAAGGTGATACTCTCACTAGAAGACTATGCTATCCCGGTGTTCTACCCTCACTACCACCCTACGAAGCTCCCCCAAGATCTAACTCTCACAAAACACACTGTAAACCTCTCCCAAGGTAATGCTGTCACTACACACAACCCATCCTCTCTCCCCGTAACTCTCACAGCCACAGCATTAAACCTCTCCCAATGTGATGCTCGCAATGTAGCAACAATGAACCAAGGTTGCCTCTCCCACCAATACACAAACTCTCACAAGGAATAACTCTCACCACGGCGCGAGAGTACTCTCTTCCTTAGCACAACTCTCACTGAGGCTACAGTGTCCTTACACTATACGTCAAAGCTACCTTCATGATGGTGGATGGTGAGCCACTCACCACACTGTATATTGCTCCTTTTGCCACGAAGTTAATCGCCCATCATACACTCCCCACAATATGGCTTCTACCACAATACGTCTTCTCACGATACTATGACCCTAAATCGGTGTTCTTCATCCCACTATGTCCCTGGGCCACACTATACCACCCCTTAACTACACCAGGAACTATGCCATACCAACTTCCACGTTATATTACGTCTATTACCACACACTGTCTCTCGCATTGTCTTATGTGCATTAGAGTCTTATATCGCTCACTATACTATGGTTCTCACGACCCTACGTTACCTGTCACAGTATGTCTCTTAACCACATGATGTTCCCTACCACAGTATGACCTTACCCACACCACAAGGTATCCCTTACCACCCTACGTCCCATACCACACCACTAAAGATCCCACACACCACACTATATTCCTCACTACACAAGGCCCCCCTCACCACACACTGTGTCCCTCACCACACACAGTCCTACGAACGAAGTCCCTCACCACACAAGATCCCACACCGAATTACGTATATGCCTCTCACCACACCATGTCCTCCCTTACACAATGCCCCCGCCACACAAGATCCCGCACCAAGCTACGGTCCCTCACCACACAAGGTCCCACACCACACTATGGTCTCAACTCCGGCGATAAGTTGGTGGCCGGAGGCAAAGGCAACATTTTCTCTTAGTTTATTAGCTTTGTCGAGTTTAATACTAACTTGTCGTGGCCCGGGGAGATCCGACAAGTCGTTGTGCGTCAGAGGAGGACGACTATTTCTTCCTTGCCTCCACGACCACAAACCTGCCACCGTTGGTGATAACCACCACACTGCCCCTTACTACCCACCTTTTAACCATGCTCTACCACGACCATCTAATTCCTAACGACCCCCCAGCCTTGCTCACACGACCACATCATCTTGGTGTAAACAACCACACCAGCTTGCCCCTTCTCCCAGCTCCCTCCTTCTGAGAATTTTGACCTCCAACGACCCCCACCTCCTACCCCCTCCCCAGCACGTAGCTGAATGGGGTAAATCACACAGTAACAACCCCATTAGGTAGTCGCGGTGAGGCAGTGCTGTTAGGGAGGGTCAAGTCAAAGGTCACGTCGTCCTACCCAAGGGTCGTACCGTCCTGCTCAGAAGCACCTGCCAGCTAGCTATTCCTTTCGCGGGTCGTACACCTCCGTGATCAAGGGTCGTACCGTCGTGCTAGTGAGGCTCAGAGAGTCTCTCTCTGTCTCTCTCTCTCTCTCTCTCTCTTACCTCCCACTCTACAAGTGTCTATTCGACCCACCACGTACATCAAAGGAACAGTTCACTTCTGTGGTCAATTGAGACCATAATTAACTTTCGTGTCACTACGAACAGCAGCTGCAGTCAATCATTTCCTCCGCTGACCTCACAGGTCACCTTATAGGAAAAGGGTAGATTAATTCCTCGTCCTTTTTGACCCACCACAATACTTTTTCGAACTACGAATTACGTTTTCATCTTAAAAACACATTACTTTTATTTCAAAAACTGGGACAAATCGTGGATTTTTTTTTTCTTTTAAATTTACAAAAATTTAACGTCGTTTAAACTCGGGAAAATTTTTTTTTTTTTCTTATTTTCTTAGAATCCAATAAAGATGCGATGCAAACCTTTCCCTTTCTCAGGGGAAAAAAATATTATGGATAGAAAAAAAAAATACTTGAGTAAAATGGGGTTTCCCGAGAGGAGGAGGAGGAGGAGGAGGAGGAGGAGGAGGAGGAGAGAGGAGGAAGAAGAGGAGGAAGAGGACCTCTTGAGATTTATTGAAACGGTCTGGTCCCTGAGGGCCCGACCCTGACAGCTCCCACTGTCCAATTTGGTCTCAAGTTCTCAGGGGTTTCAGCTTCGCTTGAAAACCACGGCACTCGACCCCCTCGACTCAAGGTCTGCAAATGTACAAATTTCTCCCTCAGGTTCCTCCTTCCCTTCCTAACCCTCTTCCAGCTGTTGGCTATGGGCGAGAGTTCGTCTTCCTCACCGGTCTTAAAAAAAATCTTGTGTCTAATGTGCTCCCGGTAGTTCAAGTTTTACCGATCACGTCACTGGTCTATTATCGAGTGAGGAACGGCGTTAGTTTTCAAAAGTTCTCCCTCATTGGTCCGACGCCTCTTTGACCTCCGTCCATAATTCCTTGTCAAAGCAATTGGGTCTGAGGTGCCAGCTGGAGTCACGATTTGCTTCTGGTCATCTCAAGTCGTTCAATTTCTTCTCTAATGACTCCCTCAATCTTGGTCAGTTAGCATGGATTCTTGGCAGACCACGTATGTACAATACACATGCTTGCCCACATACGAGGCAAGGGACGCAGTCTCATCCAAGCAGCTTGTCTTACATATACGCTTGAAGGTGGTTGGGAAGTTTTCTAACTCCAAAAGGCACGTTCTGTGACCTTACCTTACCTTAGGATGGTGGTTTTTTAGAGGTTTTTACTCGACTTTTACCCGCCACAGCTGGGTCTGTGACCTTACCTTACCTTAGAATGTTTTTTTTAGAGGTTTTTACTCGTCTTTTACCCTCCACAGCTGGGTCTGCGACCTTACCTTACCTTAGGATGGTTTTTTAGGGGTTTTTACTCGTCTTTTACCCTCCAGAGCTGGGTCTGTGACCTTACCTTACCTTAGAATGGTTTTTTAGAGGTTTTTACTCGTCTTTTACCCTCCAGAGCTGGGTCTGTGACCTTACCTTACCTTAGAATGGTTTTTTTTAGAGGTTTTTACTCGTCTTTTACCCTCCACAGCTGGATCTGTGACCTTACCTTACCTTAGAATGGTTTTTTAGAGGTTTTTACTCGTCTTTTACCCACCACAGCTGGGTCTGGGACCTTACCTTACCTCACGTCTATACCTTACGATGGTTTCAGAGGTCTTCTACCCCCACATCTGGGTCTGGGACCTTGTCTTATCTTATCCCAAGAGTTCGCACTGTTGGGCACTTGGGTCGTGCCACTGTGCTCAAGGTCCGTACCGCCGTGCTCAAGGATCGTACACCTTCGCGCTCAAAGGCCGCACCGCCACACTTTAGAATCGTACCGTCGTGCTCGAAGACCGTACCGTTATACTCAAGGGCCGTATACCGTTATACTCAAGGGCCGTGTACCGTCGTGCTTACAGAGTGGCCGTGTACCGTCGTGCTTACAGAGTGGCCGTGTACGGTCGTGCTTACAGAGTGGCCGTGTACCGGTCGTGCTTACAGAGTGGCCGTGTACGGTCGTGCTTACAGAGTGGCCGTGTACCGGTCGTGCTTACAGAGTGGCCGTGTACCGTCGTGCTTACAGAGTGGCCGTGTACGGTCGTGCTTACAGAGTGGCCGTGTACCGGTCGTGCTTACAGAGTGGCCGTGTACGGTCGTGCTTACAGAGTGGCCGTGTACCGGTCGTGCTTACAGAGTGGCCGTGTACCGTCGTGCTTACAGAGTGGCCGTGTACCGGTCGTGGTAGAGAGGTGTATACCGGTCATGCTACAGCGTCGTAACATTATACCCAAGAGGGTCAGTATTCCAGGATAGATGACCACTCTTAAGCTCCTCCCAGCGTGTGTAAATGACCAGTGCTTGGCCGTCGTGGAAATGAAATACTGCTTCCGTGTTGGGTTTCAGCGATGGCGGATGCTTTCCGGCTTGGGCAGCAGCCATGGTGTACGCTTTCGCTCTTCCGTCAGCGTAAAATGGCCGCGTGCGGCTCTTTTTTGCCCTGGTTAATGGTAACTGTTATGGTCTTCGTCGGCGGCCGGGCTGCAGCTGGTGTCCGCTGGGGGGGACTTCAACCTACTCTCTTTGTCATCACGTGACCAGGATCTACACTGCACAGACAGACCCCGACACATAGAAAGACAGACAGACACACTTTACGAAGTAAGATTTTCTTAATCCTCCCTTAACTCTTGAAGTCTCTCTCTCTCTCTCTCTCTCTCTCTCTCTCTCTCTCTCTCTCTCTCTCTCTCTCTCTCTCTCTCTCGGCGCACATCCCTCTAGCGTACGGTCGAGTCTTGGAGCCGCTGGCGTTGTAGCTACCATAGCTGGAGCGTTTGAATTTCTTTCCACCCATGGGTGGGCCATGGCGGTAAGGGCTATAGTAATGCCACAAGTCAAGACGTTTTATGGAGACAGATTATGAATCTATTTCTTAATGAAAAGAAATAGAATCTGCCTTTGGGGAAGAATAAGGTGGTATATATATAAATATATGATAGAAATAAAATTCCTTTAAAATGCCAGAGCTTAAAACAGATTAAGCCATTACATTATCCTTCTTATGTAATCAGCTTTTGCAACGCTAAATGGCAGATGCAGTGCTCACAGGACCTAACATTATATATATATATATATATATATATATATATATATATATATATATATATATATATATATATATATATATATAAATATATATATATATATATATATATATATATATATATATATATATATATATATATATATATATATATATATATATATATAAAGAGAAAGAGAATGATATCCAGAAGGAACATCCATGTACCATTCTTCGACCAAGCCCTTTCCTGCAAGACACAAATCTTAAATAACCCCTGTGCGTGGTTACCGAAAGGTCGAGAGTGGCATACCGTGACTCGGGATGGCTTCGGTGGGAGTCAGAGGGACACAACGACATCAAAGGGCAGGAGGGACGGTCTGCGTATGAGATCCTACACGATTTTTAGGCCTTCGTGACGAGAGAGGGATGATGGTGACTGGTGTCATAATGTTCTGGGTGAAGGGGGAAGTCAGGCAGGAGAGAGAGAGAGAGAGAGAGAGAGAGAGAGAGAGAGAGAGAGAGAGAGAGAGAGAGAGAGAGAGAGAGAGAGAGAGTGTATACAAACGATACATACTAACAGCTTAAGATATATTTTCCACAGGCATCGTACTCAGCATGACCCCTTAACAACGCCCACTGCACGGGTCCTCACACTTGTGTCTCGCTTCATCATCGGCAGACTGCAACAGCTGCCCCCACTCCCTCCAGCAGCTCGGGCCACCAGCCCAAGCATGGGGACCTCGAAGACGCGTGGCAATCCTCGCCTTGCGCTCCGTTCCTGACACACCCGAAGACATGAGTCTTCCCTCCTCCTCCCTCCCTTCCGCCTCACCATTTGCTTTTTTACGAGGCGTTTTATTCTCTCACACGGAGATGTGGGTCTCCCTAACCTCTCCTTCCTTTTTCTTCCTTCCCTGGAAGCTGTTGGCTCTTCTTAACTTCGTGTTTTTCTCTCTTTGTCTCCTTCTTATCCGTTTTATTTCTTCTTTCTTCCTTGTTTTTTTATGTACTTTATGCACTGGGATTTCCTGCCTCATTTTCTTTCTTTTCTTTCGTCCTCTTCGTCGGATTTTTCACAATCTATCTTTATCATCTTATGTCTATTTTCTTCCATCAGTTTTCATTAATCGTCCGTCTGCTCGTTTTCTACATGCCTGACTTCCATTTCAATTTCCATTTTCTTCTTCAACTTTTCGTCAACCTTCTCGACTTTTCCTCCCTCTACTATTAATTAGTCCCCACTCCTTCACCTTTGCAATATCCTCCATCTATCTACCCATCCTCCTCCTCCTCCCCCTCCTCCTCTCCCTCTACCTTCCATCCACTTCCTTCCCCCTTTTCCCTCACCCTTCTCTACCCATCCCATTACCTCCTTTTCTTTCTTACGTCCCATCAATCTCCCACCCATCTCCACCCTTCAACCATCCCTCTCCCCATCTGTCCCACATCTCCCTACTCCTCCATCACCCTCCAACCATCTAAGTAGCGCTGTACTTCCTCGTAAAAACACATCCACTTACCGAGCCAAGAAAATGGATTTCTTCAGTCCATTAGAAAAACAAGAAAAAGAAAAAAAGGTGTGGGGGGGTGGGTGAGTTGTTTACACAAGATTAACAACGTCTTGAAACATCACAGAGACTTGTTGCTGAGGAAATGTTCACGCCACTGTTTACGACACTTGTGTAAATAAAGACACATTTTCAATTATGTAAAAGACAATAAGCTTTTAAAAGTTTTTTGATGCTGAGGTGAAGACCTTAAGAAGAAAAAGGCCTTTTGGGGGGCATTTGTAAAACTAATACGACACAGTAGCTCCCAAAGACATCACAGATATCTCTCATTAAAAAAAAAAAAAAACGGGAACTCGAGAACTTAAACAACGACGCCCTTAAAATAACCCCCCCCCCCCAAAAAAAAAAGGAGGATACAAACCACATGACGTCATACGTAATGTGTATTATTTCCCCCCCCCCTTTCGTCATCTTCCGTAACACTAACCAGACGGATCCATCTCATATTCCAAGACACAACTTTCCACCGAATAATCAGACTGGGGGGCCTTTTTCGAAGTTAGAATGAAACTTAGGCCATTTTATAATAGGGAAGGAGGAAGGGGGAATATTAGGGAGTGGGAGGATGGAGGTGACGCCCCTAATTCTCCCCCTCCCCCTTTTCCATCCCCCTCCCTCCTAGCTGGGATCTCTGGTTACATTAGGAAGGAGGGGGGAAAAAATGGGTTATGGGAGGAGATTGAAAAGGAAGCGAGGAGATTAGGTTTAAGGTGTAAATTCGGTTCCGTGTCACTCATCGAACAGCAGAAATGTGGGGGAGTCTTTGAGAGATCAAAGAGGAAACAGAGATAATTTAGAGAAGGCAGGCACTGAATGGTAAGATAATCAAGAGGTAATCTAGAGCTGGAAGTCCTTAAGATATCATTTAGAAATAGTCTACAAGGTTTCCTTGCGCTACCTCGCTAACGCGGGAGACAGCGACAAAGCAAAATAAATAAAATGAAATAAATAAATAAATATATATATGTGTGTGTGTGTGTGTGTGTGCGTGTGTGTGTGTGTGTGTGTGTGTGTGTGTGTGTGTGTGTGTGTGCGTGTGTGTGTGTGTGTGTGTATGTGTGTGTGTGTGTGTGTGTGTGCGTGTGTGTGTGTGTGTGTGTGTGTGACGGTGTTGCCGATGCCGAAGACCGAAGTCAGCGTTGACTGCCTTCGTGAACAGTGACACCGAAGCCAACGCGAACGGAGAACACCAACGCTGAACCCCCCCCCCCAATCACCAACACATGTCGTCAGCGCCAACACTGCCACGCGAACGCAGGCGCCAAACACGCATCTTCCAAAACTCATCGCCAACACCAAGAACACATTGCATCTCTCAAGTATACGGAACACAAGAACGGAAAGGGATGGAGATGCAAGATAACCAAGGAATCCCATTATTCATCCACGGATAGAGTCCAAAATAAAGTAGGACCTTAAAAAAAAACCCACTAAAAGGCAAGTGAGCTTCTGGAGGATTGAGTCCAGTTCGCCAGCTGTGAAGAGTCTCCCGAACTCTTCCAAATTCTTCCACGACTGGACATCTGGAACACCAGGAGCCAGTTAGTTCCATCACGTCGCAGGCATTTTTTTTTTTTTTCTCTCTCTTTTTCAGAATTCTTTCTACTTCTTCCTCCAGTCGCAGGCTATTTTTTTTTTCTTTTCCAGAATTCTTTCTACTTCTTCTTCTTTCTTCTTCTTCTTCTTCTTCTTCTTCCTCCAAATCAGTGACTCTGCGAAGACGTCCAAGAACCGTGAGATTTTGGCTTACCCATCACTATCATTCAACAAAGGGAGAGAAATTCGACGACAGTTTCAGGAACATGTAAATTATTTTGTAATTACTAACACCAGCCTTTCACTGGCCATTACCAAAGGAGAGGATGAATAAGTGGGTAATGACTGTGAGCCGACAGCCTCAGTTCAGGTCTCGAACTAGAGAGAGTCCCCTTGATTCAAAGCGCTAATTGACGATTCTTTTTTTATCTCTCTCTCTCTCTCTCTCTCTCTCTCTCTCTCTCTCTCTCTCTCTCTCTCTCTCTCTCTCTCTCTCTCGTCTATATCGTTTGTGTCGCACCTACCAAACGTACATGCAGTTCAGCCAATTTGTTAACCATTCCATCCAATTTACAGGACTAATTGACTCAACCCAATTACAGTACATCACAACTCGATTATAACGCTTCGTCCTATTCCTACACCACATGGTTACTGAGCCATTTGATACTGTCTGTTCAACCCTTCCCTCTATTTGGACATCTGTTCATCCAATTAATACATTACCACACCTTCTTCAAACTCATCAACCCAGTTATGCGCAGCTTCAGCCTATTACCACACCGTTCCACCCAATTACAAAATACGACTTCAGATGAACAATAAAACCCTAACACTTCATCCTGTTAATACACCATCTCCTAACACTACAGCCTCTCGCCCTATTAACCCACGTCTCTAACCATTGTTTTCCTCTCTCTTTTTCGACCCATTAATACGCATCTTCACCCAATTCATATACGCAAGTGATGTCACACACACTCACCAATTTCATCACATCAACGTGCACATCATCCTGGCCTCTTAAACAAAGCACGTGAGCAATCCGAGGCCATATATAAGGGCCAAAGACCTTTAACTACTCAACAAGCGGGAATCGAATGAGGGGAATAAATAAACACGGGTGATTGGGGTGTGAACGAGGAGGGAGACTAATATACGATTACTGGCTAAGGGAGGAAGGGTGAGAGGGATGGAGAGGGGAAGGAAATGGGGTGGGGAGGAATTAGTTGGCAGACATGGGAGGAGGGAGGGGAAGAAGACGAGAATGAGGGGAAAACTAGGTAACTATGGGGGGAACACAAGCTTCTCCCCTCTCCTCTGAAGGGAGTCGATGTCTAATCTACAGAGTTATGGAATCAAAGGACATAATGTCGTGTTTGGATCCTTCGTTCTCCCCCCAATCTCGATCCGCTCTCCCCAATCTCGATTCGCCTTGAGTCGCCCGCCACAAGGAACGACCACTGGGCCATTACGATCAACGACCCAGACGACGGTGAGTGTTTAACTGTCCTTAAGACACGTGACCTATGTATGACCTGTTGTTGTTCTGTTGTCCCATTAAATGAGGAATCTATGTCCTATTTTTTTCTGAGTTTCAGGCATTTTCAAAAAGCGAGGCGAATTTTGATATTCAGTGACGTGAAGTTGACATATCGATTGATCATAGATTATGATTAAATTTCAGAGAACTTTGATAAAAAGTTCCCATGGGATGAAAAGAAAAAAAATATCGATAAGCAGTTTTCGAAAAAAAAATATCCGAAAGCAGTTTTCGAAAATGTCTGAAAAAAAATTTTTTGAGAAAATATTCGCTATGGTTTTCAGCTGTAACTATAAATGTTCATCACACAAAAAATAAATTGAAGTTATCTACATTAATCACTTTCGCGTTAATTAATTCTGAATGCAATCTAGAATTTTGTAATTTCCTGAATTTCTAAAATGATTCCCCCTTATTTTTTTTTTTTTTTTTTAGACCTTTGTGATACGGATGTGAAACTTGGTCATAACCGTGTGAAACAGGAATGAAACCTTTTTTTTTTTCCCTAAAATCCTTAAAAAAAAGTTCAAACAACTTTTGGGAATGTCGAACTTCGTACCATCGCCCTTCATCACCCCCCGTCAGTAACCAACGCTCCTGAAGACAGTCGAAACGTCTACTAATTTGCATCTTGAGCTAATGACCCTTAATGACCCCCTTTTATCACCAGTCGTACACCACTCTTATACAATATGGCAATTCCAGCTGTTGTTTTTCGACAACTGGAGCTTTTGTTTATTTGGGGGGGAAGTTACTATACACACGACTTTCTTCCTCATCATCTCTCTTTTCTTTTCTTTTTTTTCATCAAATTCATCCGATGTTCCATTTGCAGAAAACCCAAAATTAGGTTCTATTGTTTTCGAGAACTGCTTTTTTTCTCTTTCTTTTTTTTTCCCTTTCTTTACTCCCATCCCATTCTATTGTTTTCCTGCAGATCGTGTTTGTTCCTTTTGTTTGCTCTTTTTCTTGCTCTCGGGCACGGTGTGCATTCTGTGGGATTCCCATTTCCTTCATTCAAGTCATTTGCTTTTCCGGGGCTGTCTTCAAAGAAATCAGGGAGAATGAAGATCTCGTACCCTCAGAAGCAGAAGACCTCTCTCTCTCTCTCTCTCTCTCTCTCTCTCTCTCTCTCTCTCTCTCTCTCTCTCTCTCTCTCTCTCTTTCTCTCTCTCTCTCTCTCTGTTCATTCTTTACTCTTTTATAAATTGATTTCTTTTTTTTACGTTAAACACCTTGAGCATGACGGTACTACCCTTTGGCACGACGGTACGATCCTTGAACACGACGGTACGATCCTTGAACACGACGGTACGATCATTGAACACGACGGTACAACCCTTGAGCATGACAGTACGATCCTTGAACACGAAGGTACGACTCTTGAACACGACGGTACGATCCTTGGGCACGACGGTACGATCCTTGAACACGACAGTACGATCCTTGAGTACGACAGTACGACTCTTGAGCACGAAAGTACGACCCTTAGGTATAAACTGCCTAACCCTTTGTGACCTGACCCTTGAGGGGAAGGTCACAGGTCACTTCATTACACACTTTATACCTCCATGCTCAAGGGTCGTGCCGTCACACTCATGGGTCGTGACATCAAGCTCAAGGGTCGTACCGTCGTGCTCGAGAGAGAGAGAGAGAGAGAGAGAGAGAGAGAGAGAGAGAGAGAGAGAGAGAGAGAGAGAGAGAGAGAGAGAGAGAGAGAGAGAGAGAGAGTAGAGGGGAGGAAAAGGTGCAAGTGAGGGGATTCTGGGTAGAGAGGGGGGAGATGGAAGGGGGAGGAGGGGGATGTAGGGGATCAAAAGGTCAATTTCTAAGGAAAGACGAGAGGCGAGGCTCAGGTAACTTCAATTACAGTTTTCCCCAAACTCGGGAGGGGGGGTTGGTTGAGGGTAGTGGCGATCGAAGCTCGCCAGCGTTCGAACCGCAGGGAGATCGGGGGTGGGAGGCCTACCACAGACGGTGTGGAAGGGAGGTGAGGTGAGGTGTGTGTGCGTGTGTTCGAACTTCAGACAGACTGGGTAGGATCACCTCATACGGGGTAGGGGAAAAAGGGGGAAAGAGTGGGTTGTTTATGTGAACCTTAGAGAAGGTGGGGGAGGAACCACAAGAGATGGGAGTGCTGCTTAAACCATCAGGAGGGAGAGAGGAACCCTCCAGCAGGTGAGGTGTCTGAATCCTAAGGAGGAAGGAGGGAGCCAACCACAACAGGTACCAATATGGTAGTTCACACGTTGTGGAAGTATGTTCCATTTTCTACCAAGGGGTTGTGGGAGGGACCCAAAAGTAACCCAATGAGGAAAAGGAAAAAAATCTCTTATGTTTCTCTGGCTTCAATTTCATACGATCCAAATAGACCCCGAGGCCAGTGAACCCTCGTCCCGATTCTTTTATGACCTTTTATGAAGGAAGTTCGAAGCGTATCGGGAGTTCGAATATTCGAGGCAGAGTTGGGAACTCTCTGAGCGGCGTATGAACCTTGGAGAAGAGAGGGAGGGAGGTTTTGAACCTCTGCGAGGAGCTTTCAAAGGATTTCGAGAATACAAGAACCCTTTAAAGAGTATTCGATTCTTAGAAAAAAAACAAAGTGTCTGAAGCATTCATGGGCGTATTAACACCATACCTGTACTCGAACCTTTGTGGAGATGTTCAAATCCTATTTTTCAGCCGAGAAAGTTTGCACAAGGAGTCGTGCGTTAGTGGATCAGTGTGTTCATCAAAGCCTTGGTTAAGAGTATGGAACCTATGCTAACAGGGATTTGGTCTCGCAACGAAAATCTACACAGCGTAGAGTTCATCTAAGACTGCCAACGCCAACCGAGTTATCCAAGAAACCCTTTTGTAACTAATGAAGAAGCGAAGCAAGAAACTCAAGGGAGATTGTTTCTTTTTTCAGCAAGTGAAGTCTGCGTCCATCAGGGAATTCGCTAGAGAGCATCGTCTGTAGAGAAAGGAGTTCGCAAGCCGATGAAATCTGTCTGTACACTACTGACTCCTGTACACTGCTGTCTGTACACTACTGACTCCTGTACACTGCTGTCTGTACACTACTGACTCCTGTACACTGCTGTCTGTACACTACTGACTCCTGTACACTGCTGTCTGTACACTACTGACTCATGTACACTGCTGTCTGTACACTACTGACTCCTGTACACTGGTGTCTGTACACTACTGACTCCTGTACAATGCTCTCTGTACACTACTGACTCCTGTACACTGCTGTCTGTACACTACTGACTCCTGTACAATGCTCTCTGTACACTACTGACTCCTGTACACTGGTGTCTGTACACTACTGACTCCTGTACACTGCTGTCTGTACACTACTGACTCCTGTACACTGCTGTCTGTACACTACTGACTCCTGTACACTGCTGTCTGTACACTACTGACTCCTGTACACTGCTGTCTGTACACTACTGACTCCTGTACACTGCTGTCTGTACACTACTGACTCCTGTTTAAAAAGGGTTCTATGCTTCCAATCTCGGGACACCCAGGAGGCTTGCTGGTGCGCAGTGTCTACGCCAAGGAAGTTCTCCAAGAACGTAGTTCGTGCATCAAGAACTCTTAAATCTTAGACTGAAAGTTATTCTTACGTCTAGAGAAAGGAAAGAAAAAAGAGAGACTGATAATAACGTATGGCTTTGAGCATCCATCCCAGATCTGGTCGTGTTCAGAGACCGTAACAAAAGACTGAAGCATCTTCCACCCAAGCAAAGCCTTGAAGTTCTCAAAGCAACATTAAACACACACAGGAGGGGATATGGAACCCTATTTTTTTCCCCTAAGGTACGGAAAAAAATAGGAAGCAAAAAAGTGATTATCAGGCACGAAAAGATGTCCTCCGGAGCGTAATTCGCCGAGGTCTTTTTCATCTCCTGTGGCCTGGGAAGGGTCTCTTTAATGCCGATCAAAATATTCATCTCAGGAAAGAGAGAGAGAGAGAGAGAGAGAGAGAGAGAGAGAGAGAGAGAGAGAGAGAGAGAGAGAGAGAGAGAGAGAGAGACTGAGAGAGAGAGAGAGAGAGAGAGAGAGAGAGAGAGAGAGAGAGAGACTGAGAGAGAGAGAGAGAGAGAGAGAGAGAGAGAGAGAGAGAGAGAGAGAGAGAGAGAGAGAGAGAGAGAAATATCTTCCTCTTCAGAACATATCATCATTCTTTTGTCATTTTATCTATCTATCTATCTATCTATCTATCTATCTATCTATCTATCTATCCATCCATCCATCCATCCATCCATATATCCCATCCATCCATCTATCTATCTATCTATCTATCCATCCATCCATCCATCCATCCATCCATCCATCTATCTATCTATCTATCTATCTATCTATCTATATATATATATATATATATATATATATATATATATATATATATATATATATATACATATATACATTAAAACATTGACTTTCATTGTGATATCTCAGTTGGCATTAAAGAATAAATGACACTGTACATAACGGAAATAGCTTTTTTTTTCTTTTTCTTCTTTTTTTCTTTTAGGGAAATGTGACGTGGGATGGTGAGAGGGATTATGATAAGAATATGAAAAAAAAAGACGTAAAGGTTACCTTCACCGACAGGATTAACATTTCCCCCCTGTAAGGGTTTTTGATATATGATATGCTAAATATGTGGAATGGGATAAACGGAGAGAGAGAGAGAGAGGGGTTTTTGGTCTCTGGGTTTCCATTTCATATCTAGGTTTTGCAGAGAGTCGAAACCTCTTCCACAATACAGTAGTCTATCAAAAGAGACCTTCCACAATACAGTGGTTTGTTCGAAGAGACCTTCCCCACCATACAGTGATCTATGGAAGAGACCTTCCCACACACACACACACACACACAAATCTACGGAAGAGACCTTCCCACACACACACACACACACACACACACACACACACACACACACACACACACAAATCTACGGAAGAGACCTTCCCACGTACAGTAGGCTATGGAAGAGACCTTCCCACACACACACACACACACACACACACACACACACACACACAAATCTACGGAAGAGACCTTCCCACGTACAGTAGGCTATGGAAGAGACCTTCCCACACACACACACACACACACACACACACACATACTTATAAGGCCTCTAACCAATGATACAATTTTTCTCGACAAAGAACACATTAATTAACCTCCACTCTCGTTGGATACAATGTAATAAAGAATCATTTCGTCCCATGATATATGTCTATTATTAAATCCCTGATGTCAATAGATATTCCGAACCGTCAAACATTCATATACATTCACACTTGCTATTCCCCCCTCCCCTTCCGCCTCCCCTTCTATTTTTATGGAAAATTGAACCTTAATATAATGTCTATTGCGTTTTTCTCAAAGGCGGAAATTACGCTCCCATTACATTTCACTGCCGTAAGCACAACAATTGAAGAGCTACGTGCGCGTCTTTTTTCATTTTCTTCTTCTTTTTCTTTTTCTCTAAACTGTTGTGTGATATTGTGACACAGACCAATCTAGGCAGCGGCCCTAGGATCCCCGGCGTCTGTTGCACTAGCTGTTGCACACACAGATATGGGGGAGCCGTTCCATCTCAGCAGCTAGCTCTTTCGGAGCCTAAGAGCGTCTGTTGCAACACCCTCCGTGACACAGAGGCTGTTCAAACCTCGGGCATTTCCCACCCTCCCCCTTCGTGGGCCATTCCCGCCCCCAACCCACTTCTCGAGGGGCCAGCAGCAGCAGCAGCAACAGCGTCGTCGTCTGCCGTGGCCACTGTGGCTGGCTCGTGTGTCAGGAAGGAGGAGGAGACATACCACGGGGAGCAGGGCCCCATCCCTGCTGCAGACGCAGCGCGTTGCGTCCTCGTCAAAGGCAACAGGAGGGAGGGGAAGTGGGGGAGGGGGAGGAGAGCAGGTTGAAAAGGGGGGGAGGGGGAGGGGAGAAATCATAGGTGAGGGGAGGACGGATGGGAGATGTGTGGGAGGGATGGAGGAGGAGGTGGTGGAAGAGGGTGGGGCGGTGTGTACCGAGGGAGGAGGAGGAGGAGGAGGAAGGGGGAGAGAGACGGGGGAATCTAGGGGGGGAGATACAGAGAGAGAGAGTGAGGGGGAAGGGAGGTGTGGGGGGAGGAGAAGAAGATCAGATCTCCCGGTAGCCTTCGAGGGATTTTCCCTCCCCAGTAAAGGTGCATCAAGGGATCCGTATTTAGGGGAAGTGAGGGACGGAGTGGGGAGGGGATGTTCCCCTCACAAGCCGTCGACGACAGGGAAAAAAAAAAACGGAAGATATGAAAGGAGAGAGAGAGAGAGAGAGAGAGAGAGAGAGAGAGAGAGAGAGAGAGAGAGAGAGAGAGAGAGGGATAATTACACAGGAGAAAATGTGGGAGCGACAGAGGAAAGAAGAGGCGCGACCAAGAGGCAAAAGAACAAAAGAAGAACAGAAAATGCGCAAATGCAGAGACTTTTCGTACGTACAAAAAACCAAAATTAGCGAAGAAACTTATAATGACGAAACTTAAAAAGATTACATTACTTAAAAGAAGCGCGATGATAAGGGTACATAATTGAAAGGGATACATGGCCAAAAAAAAAAAAGCATGATTAAAAAAGGACACATGATTAACAGGATACAATGATTACAAGCGATGTTAACACGATCAATCGAAGGACAACAAGACACTCTTAAGAGAACGGAATACACAAGGCGGAATAAGAGCAAGAGAGAGAGAGAGAGAGAGAGAGAGAGAGAGAGAGAGAGAGAGAGAGAGAGAGAGAGAGAGAGAGAGAGAGAGAGAGAGAGAGAGAGGGAATAAAATAAGGCCGGGACCAAAGAAAGATCAAAGGACCAGTGAGAGAGATAGAGGAGAGAGAGAGAGAGAGAGAGAGAGAGAGAGAGAGAGAGAGAGAGAGAGAGAGAGAGAGAGAGAGAGAGAGGCGAAGCGACTCTCACGACCTGGCGAACGACTGGGGGGCGCACCGAACTGGGAATGGAGACCGATTCTCAAGAACCTGGAACTTGCCACTGGAAAAGGAAGAAAAAAAAGGGGAAGAAGTTCCAAGTGAAACTGGTGGTGTAACAGAGCACGACGCGAAGGAGAAAAGAATGCAGACCTGAAATGGTGGGTATATTAACCCTGGGGGAGGACCAAATCACAGAGGATGGGAAACTAGAAAATAAGACCACAGAAAATGAGGTCTGGGCTGCATACACACACACACACACACACACACACACACACACACACACACACACAACTTGCCACAATAACATTAGATTCGAAGATGATGCAAAAACAAAAAGAAAATGACAGAAAATAAGACAAAATGATATTAGAAACAAAGAGGGACAAAGGGGAACAAGAGAGCGAGAGGATAAATCATGGGCAAGAATAAAGACACAAAATGTGATTTTCTCAAGGGAAAAAAAAAATTGAATCAAGTTAAAAACATAAGGAAAGAAAATGGGATCCGAGTTATGGAAACCACTCAACACTAAAAAAGAAAGAAAATGGGATCCGAGTTATGGAAACCACTCAACACTAAGTGAAAAATTCGAAACCTCAACCCCGCGAAAAGGAAGAAAAAACCTAAATTAGTTTAATGGCTATTACAGGTGCTTCTGTACATAGTACAATGACGTGATAAAGATCCGTTCTTTCCTTTTACCTCTTGTGTTTCATTCTTTGCCTTACCATCTGCCCCAGGACAGAAATAGAGATACCTTTTCAACAGAAAATGGCCCCTCCTCCCTTCCAAAAAAAAAAAGAGAAACACACGCACACACACACAAAACAAAAATTCCTTCATCTACAGAGCGTAAAATCGACCTTTTAAACACTGGGCCATGTGTGTGTGTATATATACCTCTCACCGTATCTATCCGCTGCACTTCATTCAGATACGCGGGGGGGAAAAAAAAAAAAAACGGAAGGGAAGGTATTTTTGAATTGTCGTCTGAAAAGGGAGAGAAAATAAGGGTTTTATGTGGATCAAAATTCAATTTTCGGGCAGGAAAGCCTGGAGTTGGAGAGGAGGAGGGGGGAGAGGAGAGAGAGAGAGAGAGAGAGAGAGAGAGAGAGAGAGAGAGAGAGAGAGAGAGAGAGAGAGAGAGAGAGAGAGACGGGGAGTGAGACATCTCGATGTAAGGGCGGAAGCGACAGGGGTCGGGGTTTTAACCCTAACCTGCTCCTCATATCTCATTTGGGCCTTCCTTACGAATCATGCACACTCTCACCTCATGTTCCCGCACGCCTCCCTCATGTTCTACAAGCGCATGATAGTGGCACGTAGTCTACCTGTACACCAGTGACAAGTGTATACCAATGACAAGTGGGTTTATCACACGACCTTCACCACATGGGCCCGACGTAAAAACATAACATGAGAGACTATGGTGATGAAAACACACACACACACACACACACACACTTCGACGTCAGTATATATATATATATATATATATATATATATATATATATATATATATATATATATATATATATATATTTTATATATATATATATATATATATATATATATATATATATACATATATATATATATATATATATATATATATATATATATATATATATATATATATATATATATAAAGATCTCAGTATATTTCATCCCCGATTCACTTACGAATTCGTACAGTTTTGCTTCTCGACTCTCCACAGAAAACTCAAGTTTTTCCCCAAAAAATTTTCATGGGGTAACTATTGAAATCTCTCCTAGATTACTTATGTCTGGTTCCCTCACGGCCGAGTTTACGACGAAAGTTCCGCGGATTTCCAGCTCGCCTACAATAGCCGGTCAAGGGAAGGAAGAACCTGGAGCTGAAAAGCATTCAACAGTACATAACGGTAATGTATTTCGAGGGAAATATTCCGGGGGATAATATCATCTCTATTTTACGTCATACGTTTTCGGATCTACGTCAACGCCGGCAAGAGGCGGTCCTTCTGGAGTCTAAGAAAGAAAGAAAAAAAAAGGTTTTGTAAGAGGGAATTATCGGGGCTCCTTAGCTGTGCATTGGCAGGGGTGAGTTTTCTAACCAAGAGAAACATCGATAAAGTTTCTCTCTCTCTCTCTCTCTCTCTCTCTCTCTCTCTCTCTCTCTCTCTCTCTCTCTCTCTCTCTCTCTCTTTTCACACACATACTATCATTATCATATATATATATATATATATATATATATATATATATATATATATATATATATATATATATTCCTACGAGTCCACGGGGAAAATGAAACACGATAAGTTCCCAAGTGCACTTTCGTGTAATAATCGCATCATCGGGGGAGACATAAGAGAGAAATATAAGTCAGTTGATATACATCGAAGAGACGAAGCTATATATATATATATATATATATATATATATATATATATATATATATATATATATATATATATATATATATATATATCCTACACCACCACTGCAACCACACAACCCACATCGGCAGCCACAGCTGTGGGAGAATCCCAGATCTCCCTGAGCACACAGGCCCGTGCAGGCCCGGCCCGAAGTCAGGCATTACTCTGGAAACCATATTACCCGTAGCAATTTGCTTCCCTGATTGAATACACATCGACCGGCACAAATAAAAGCAATGCCCCGTGATTCCCTCTAAGGTAATTGTAGCTGTCAAGCCCCGCAAGGGAGGAGGCGGGCTTGGCTGGGCTGGGCAGGGGAAAGGTCAGGGACTGGCTCTGGCTCTTTCTCTCTCTCTCTCTCTCTCTCTCTCTCTCTCTCTATCTCTATCTATCTATCTATCTATTTATCTATTTATCTATCTCTCTAACGTGAGTTTACTCCTTTTTTTATCTGAGAGAGAGAGAGAGAGAGAGAGAGAGAGAGAGAGAGAGAGAGAGAGAGAGAGAGAGAGAGAGAGAGAGAGAGAGAGAGTGTGCCTGCCTGTGTGGGAGTTTTGATCTCAACGGCCCCCAGCCCAAAGGTCGATATCGAGCTATCACAGGGGGTTTGTGGGAGAGGGAGGGGATGTGTGTGTGTGTGTGTGTGTGTGTGTGTTCTACCGGCCTCGGGTAGACAAAACGGAAATAGATATCGCAATGGGAGGTCGCCCAGGTCGTGCTGATAGAGGTGGGTGGGGTGGGTGGCGTAGAGATGGGTCCGACCCGGGGGTTGTGGGGTTGGGGTGGAGAAGGGAAGGGAGAGGGGGCTGCTGGTGGATTGCTTGCAGGCACGCATGCGCGTGCATAATGTGTAGCGGAGGAGGCGGTGGTGTGGTGTGATGTGATGGCGGGAACACGTCAAACACAATCATCAAATCCTTCAGCTATCGTCTCTTATTACATTCACCGTAGGCTCAAGACGCCTGAATTCTACCCATACGAGATCACAAACGTCTAGATTACTTTTATTCTATCCTCACCCACCTTTCCCCTCCCTCGTCCAGTCCACCACACAACAGGGGCGAGCACTAAGGGCTCGGAGGAGGCCCTGGGAGATCATCCTTGGCTCCTCTTAACACTACCTAGCGAGAGGCGCTAACTTAACTCTCTTCCTCCCAGCTTTTAGAATTTAAGCGCATTACAGGTCTTAGGTGCAATTCTATTTAACAAATCCTTTGTTGTTATCATCATTATCACTCTTATTATCATTATCATTATTATACTATTTTATACTATTATCAAGGGTAAAGGAGAAGAGTGGTTTGGGAATGTCTGGGGAGTAAAGTCAGGGGTTAGTGAGAGGACAAGAGCAAGGGAAGGAGTGGCAATACTCCTGAAACAGGAGTTGTGGGAGTATGCGATAGAATGTAAGAAAGTAAATTCTCGACTAATATGGGTAAAACTGAAAGTTGATGGAGAGAGGTGGGTGATTATTGGTGCATATGCACCTGGGCATGAGAAGAAAGATCATGAGAGGCAAGTGTTTTGGGAGCAGCTGAATGAGTGTGTTAGTGGTTTTGATGCACGAGACCGGGTTATAGTGATGGGTGATTTGAATGCAAAGGTGAGTAATGTGGCAGTTGAGGGAATAATTGGTATACATGGGGTGTTCAGTGTTGTAAATGGAAATGGTGAAGAGCTTGTAGATTTATGTGCTGAAAAAGGACTGATGATTGGGAATACCTGGTTTAAAAAGCGAGATATACATAAGTACACTTATGTAAGTAGGAGAGATGGCCAGAGAGCGTTATTGGATTACGTGTTAATTGACAGGCGTGCGAAAGAGAGACTTTTGGATGTTAATGTGCTGAGAGGTGCAACTGGAGGGATGTCTGATCATTATCTTGTGGAGGCTAAGGTGAAGATTTGTATGGGTTTTCAGAAAAGAAGAGTGAATGTTGGGGTGAAGAAGGTGGTGAGAGTAAGTGAGCTTGGGAAGGAGACCTGTGTGAGGAAGTACCAGGAGAGACTGTGTACAGAATGGAAAAAGGTGAGAACAATGGAAGTAAGGGGAGTGGGGGAGGAATGGGATGTATTTAGGGAGTCAGTGATGGATTGCGCAAAAGATGCTTGTGGCATGAGAAGAGTGGGAGGTGGGTTGATTAGAAAGGGTAGTGAGTGGTGGGATGAAGAAGTAAGAGTATTAGTGAAAGAGAAGAGAGAGGCATTTGGACGATTTTTGCAGGGAAAAAATGCAGTTGAGTGGGAGATGTATAAAAGAAAGAGACAGGAGGTCAAGAGAAAGGTGCAAGAGGTGAAAAAAAGGGCAAATGAGAGTTGGGGTGAGAGAGTATCATTAAATTTTAGGGAGAATAAAAAGATGTTCTGGAAGGAGGTAAATAAAGTGCGTAAGACAAGGGAGCAAATGGGAACTTTAGTGAAGGGCGCAAATGGGGAGGTGATAACAAGTAGTGGTGATGTGGGAAGGAGATGGAGTGAGTATTTTGAAGGTTTGTTGAATGTGTCTGATGATAGAGTCGCAGATATAGGGTGTTTTGGTCGAGGTGGTGTGCAAAGTGAGAGGGTTAGGGAAAACGATTTGGTAAACAGAGAAGAGGTAGTGAAAGCTTTGCGGAAGATGAAAGCCGGCAAGGCAGCAGGCTTGGATGGTATTGCAGTGGAATTTATTAAAAAAGGGGGTGACTGTATTGTTGACTGGTTGGTAAGGTTATTTAATGTATGTATGACTCATGGTGAGGTGCCTGAGGATTGGAGGAATGCGTGCATAGTGCCATTGTACAAAGGAAAAGGGGATAAGAGTGAGTGCTCAAATTACAGAGGTATAAGTTTGTTGAGTATTCCTGGTAAATTGT
>NC_092237.1:56106207-56136207 GCF_036320965.1 Panulirus ornatus | reverse complement strand
GAGAGAGAGAGAGAGAGAATTTGGACAATCACTATGTGCTTCGTTCAGATACAATAGAATCCCGTTGGGTTTCGACGTCTATTTCTCTGCCAGAACCCCTCATCAGAGGCTCCTGCATAGATCCAAGACTGCGCTACGCTCAGTAGCAGGGACAGGATGGACCCCCTTTAAAGCGATACGTTCTTTGACGAGACTGTACTCTGAGAGAGAGAGAGAAAGAGACAGGAGAAAGTATCTACGAATTCCGGAGGAAGTGAATAACCTGTTTTAAAATGTGTCAGATCCTAGTTCTTGGGGGAAGACGTGAGGGGGTAGGTAGTTCCAAAGCTTCGAAGTGCAGGGGAAGAAACAGTTATCAAAACGGCCCACCCTCGAGTTGCCAACGGCCACAGATGTGACGCAGCAATTTGCCGAGTATTGCCCTGCGTGGTCTATATATATATAGTCACCATTTTTCTCTAAAGACACCGTGAGTCGCAAGACCTATGAGAGAGTAATTAAGCAATAAGTGACTTCATTAAGCTTATTAATACACGGATTAATCAGAAAACAAGGAAATTAACAGGGGGAGTAATCAGCAATCTGGCCGACAAGGGGAATACCAATCTTATTACCCTGGAGGAGGGGAGAAAGGCTGGCTAGGGAGAGGAGGCCATAGCCAGGGAGTGGAGGGCAAAGAGAAAGTCGAGGTAGACATACAGGTAAAGAAGGGAAGGGGAATGTAAGGAAGAACGAAAAATGGGTAAGAGGCTGGACGATAAAGTAAGGGAAATGTAAGGTATGAGGGGAAGAAGAAGAAGAAGAAGAAGAAGAAAAAAGAGAAAAAACACAAAGGTTTTTAGAAACCACACGGTATCATGTAATTCCGACACTGAAGTTCAGTTCATGAGATGTTGAATGTTTGAATGCGCGGCTCATGTCCTCACTTAGACACTGATAAATCTTGTATGGCTTGGGAGGCAGGGCCGAACCGTCGATCAGTATCGACAGGGAACAAGCTTCGACCCTGAACCTACTGATAACGCGATGATCCTTCTCGGAGTTCACGGAGATCTGAACACTGCTTCGTCAGGTACAGAATGAAGCAACGACACTTTAAAAGAGACTTCGGCTGCCTTCCTCAAAGGCTCGCATCTAAGATATGGAAGGCTTTATTCGAGGACTGTGGCGCGTTCTGACCTTACCTTACCTTACCTTACCTTACCTTACCTTACCTTACCTTACCTTGCCCCGAGGCAGCTTCACTAAACCTTGGACACGATGGGATTGATCCTCCAGCAGAGGTAGAGGCAAGACCGACCCCCGTTGGTCGATACACACATCAGCCGGGTCTTGCAAGCCCCACTGCTGAGAGACTCATTCATCCAGAATATATATCTGGTGATGGCCAGTAGCTCACTGGGATGGTTAAGGTCCATGTTGTCGTAAGAATAGTTGGATCGCCACTACCACCACTCGTCCTACACCAAGGACATCAACACTACTCGTCCTTACACTACAACAAGGACGCCACCACCTCTCGTCCTTACACTACACCACAGACATCACCACCTCTCGTCCTTACACTACACCACAGACATCACCACCTCTCGTCCTTACACTACACCACAGACATCACCACCTCTCGTCCTTACACTACACCACAGACATCACCACCTCTCGTCCTTACACTACACCACAGACATCACCACCTCTCGTCCTTACACTACACCACAGACATCACCACCTCTCGTCCTTACACTACACCACAGACATCACCACCTCTCGTCCTTACACTACACCACAGACATCACCACCTCTCGTCCTTACACTACACCAAGGAAGTCATCCCCATCTCTTTTTCTCCCCTCACTACTACACCATGGACGTCACCCCCACTCTCTCCAAAGAACATCAGAGCCCGGGGGGAGGAGGAGGAGGAGGAGGAGGAGGAGGAGGAGGAGGAGGAGGAGGAGGAGGAGGAGGACCTGACATCATTTTAATCTGGCCAAGGAGCTCCCGAGATGAGCGGCCCAACTAACTAGCCATTATGACCCATAACCTCTTCTTTCCCCGCAGTAATGGACAGCTTGGCTGCCACCACCTCCTCCTCCTCCTCCTTCTTTCTCCCTGGTGCCTCTTTTCCCTCCCCTCTAATGACCATCTCGTCCTCCCTCTCATTCCCCTACAGCTGCTTCAAAATCACCTCCTTCAACTTCTTTCTTACACTCCCTCTGCTCCTCATATCCTTTTTTTTTTGTCCCTCTTCGTCGTCGCTCTCCATCTCTTCTTCATAACCTGTCTCATATCTGTCTCATCCCTTCCTCTCCCTCTTTGCCTCCCACTCTTGCTCCTCCTCTTTCTCTACCTACGTCGGCAGGAACAGCTGCTACTGCTGGTGGTGGTAGTAGTGGTGGCTGTGGTGGTAGTGGTGGCGGTGAGGCCCTGGTGTGCCTCACCGTGAAAGGGAAACCCGGCAATAGTCCAGGTGGCGAGAGGGGCTTAGCTGAGGCGACGCCACCTGTGTTGTTTCAGGGGGAAGGAAGCTGATCCGAGTTCATTTCCAAGGTGAGGGATATCTTCCCTTACGGACCCCGGGGCCTGGACGAAGGGGGAAGTTAATTGCCGATGCTAAATTGAATATCGAAGAGGGTTGGGTTGGCGGTGGCGTGCTCAGGGGTAGACCATATTTCCAAGGCCCCCCTGGTCCATCTCCTGCCGCAATTACAACGCAAACAAAGAATTAGATAACATATGTGGGGGACTGTAAGTTGGTATTACTCGCAGGATGAGCTCTATGTACACATATGGGGGACTGTAAGGTGGTACTAATCGCAGGATGATCTACATGTACGTATATGGAAGGACTGTAAGCTGGTACTAATCGCAGGATGATCTACATGTACGTATATGGAATACTGTAGGCCGGTACCAATCATAGGATGATCTATATGTACCAAAGGGTGACTCAGTGATGGAGGTACTATATAGCCATGTTCGCGCAGTGTGTGCTTTTATATAAGAAGCTAATTCTCTATTTAGGCGCATGGTCCACGATTCATTTTCACTTCAGAATGAATGCCTCATCAGACTGAGGAAGGCTGGGTGAATGTTGAGGAGCAGAGGGGTTCTGTGTGTGTGTGTGTGTGTGTGTGTGTGTGTGTGTGTGTGTGTGTGTGTGTGTGTGTGTCCTCAACCACCCTACCGAAACCTTTCACTGCGGAGGTGCTTCTGCAAACACTCTGATCACCCTTCCGTCGCTGTCGTTAGCCTCAACCCGAGTCTATCTAGCCAACGCATCCTTTACGCACCCACCACACACACACACACACACACACCCACACACTCACTGCGCGAGACAGTGTCAACCTCCATCGCAATCAACTTACCTCATCAACTCTCAGGCCCCCAATTTTAATCAACACGCCTATTCATCACCTTTTTTTTCCCCCCCCCCGTGAGGGAGTGTCCTCTTTTTTCCCTGCATGCAGTCAGACAAACTCACATCACTGAAGCGTCGTATTCTCACACGATCATTAATCACCAACTGTTCTGCTTGGATCACCTCTTTAATTCCTAACAATCAATCTGCTCACTCACACCTTACCACCTGAAGCACTACAAGTAAAAAGCTTCCCGACTCCTTAAAAGCGCGCGACATCCCCCCAAAACCGAATCTCCTTTTGACTTACAAGCAATACTGAACCCCCTTCATGTGATCAACGGAATACTTTCCTTCGCCATTCTACTGTCAGCTCTTGACGATCTGCGAGTACCCTTTCATCATCTATTTCGAAAACGCTTTCACACTTACACAAAACGTACCTCCTGAATGTCGAAATGCTTAAGGATGGACGTGTTTGAAAATCTAAATTTCCACAGTGTTGAGTGTAATGGCAAAACGAGTTGAATTTACATCACGCGACAGTATCCACAGTCACGACTTGAGAGATAGGTCGCAATGTGTATTGTACAGTGGTGAGTGGAACTGTGAAACAAGACGTGTGTACTGTACAGTCATGACTGCACCTGTCTCAGTTTAATACTATCTAGTCGTATGGACGATACCCAGGTCGTGGCTAACGAATCCAGGTTCATCTCAAACATCCCCTTACAGAGATCATCACCAATCATTCTGAAACGTATCTAAATTTCTCTCTTGGTCGTAATCACACACCTGCAGGTCGAGGCCAGTACCAGTAGACTATACACATGGGCCGACTTTGACTCTTGCACTTCGGAATTGACACTTCTATGGACATTGCAAACATCTGAACTGATTGTTTAGACATATACACGTGAACCTTCAAGCTGTAGACGACACCGTTCCCTTCCCGAGGTGTTGCGAGGAATCAAGACATCCCGACCCCCTCCTCCCCGTTAACTGGAGAGTCGAACCTCTGTGCTCAGGTGGTGAGAATGAACCCACACACCCACAGACACACACACACACACTCGAGCTCCCCCCAGCGAGTATGTGACGCGGAGGGCCACACCCTCAACAGCTGAGGCTCTCACTCCAGTGTCATACGTCAATTATCCACACCGTCCATTACGCTTCCCGAGGGTGAGGGCACCTGCGTCTACCTTGGAAGGCAGGAGGAGACAAGTATCTCACCCTCTCTCTCTCTCTCTCTCTCTCTCTCTCTCTCTCTCTCTCTCTCTCTCTCTCTCTCTCTCTCGAACAATCAATCGGTTCTTCTACCCATCTATTCCATAAACACAATCAAGTCTACGTCCACAGATGACCGGCGAAAGTGTATATAGAACCGATCGTTAAATCTTCGTAGTTTCTACTATTTATCATCTAGAGAGAGAGAGAGAGAGAGAGAGAGAGAGAGAGAGAGAGAGAGAGAGAGAGAGAGAGAGAGTATATATACCAGTCTACTGAGGTAGTGTGTGTAGTCAACACATTGCCTAAGCCCCTGAAACACGCTCGTCGGCAATTACTTAGAGTGACCTCCCTCTCGCCCCCATCCCCTCCCCTTGACCCTCCCACCCCCCCTTCCCCTCTCCCCCTTTGGGGGGAAAAAATGCACCCACGCGGCCTCATCAACGCATTTTTTTCCCCCCTCCTCACAAAAGTGTCTGCCTGTGAGCTTTTTCTTTTTTTTTTCCCCCCTCGTTTTTTTTTTCCCCTGTCATTAGAATGTCATTGTAGCGCCGTGCCTTCATACAATCAACACCAGGCGTTGAAAAGCGTCGAGGAAAAAGGAAAAAAAAAAAGGGGGAGGGGGGGAAAAAAGGCGAATGCTGAATGCTTATAATAATTCTTGTTAATCTTGCTTTTTTTATTTTCCATGTACCCTTCCCCCATACCCCTCAACCAGTCCCCCAAAGGCCCAGCACCTTTCACCTTGTTTGTTTTGATCCCGAGAGTGAGAAAAAATCTATACCAGGAGAGGGTAGGGGGGAGACAGAAAATGGGGGGGGGGGGTAAGAGGGAGGGAAAAAAGGAAGGGGAGAAGAGAATGGTATGGTGGCGTTGGGGTGTGGTAGGAGAGGGAAGGGGGAAGGGAGGAGGGGTAGAAGAACGCATAAGGAGATTGAGGTGGGGATGAGGTGAGGGTGTGGGATGAGGTGAGGGTGGGGGATGAGGTGAGGGAGGGGGTGAATAACTCACTCTTGGGCGGGGGAGAGGAAGTGGGGATGGAGGGAAAAAGGGGAGGACACAGGATGAAATAATTCGTCCTCTGCTCTCTCCTTAACTCCTTATCACAAGTGGTTTAAGTCGGGGCATTATGACTCTCGCCAGTTCCTGCCTTCCAAAGGGGGAGTGTCTGTCTCCTCCCCTCCCCTCAACACCCACACACCCCCTCATCTCTCCCTCCCCAAGCCGCCATCATCCCATTTTCTTTGATCTACTATTTTCTGTAATGTGGAGAGAGAGAGCGGGAGGGGGGGTCAGGCTATGGTAGATTTCAAGGAGGTTGGGGGGCGAGTTGGAGGTTCGCCTCCACTTACCACCTCTTGGGGCTCTGAGGGAACAGCTAGCTACGGAGGTCTAAATGGGGGCGCGACTCCCAAGCCTAACAGCGGGACACTCACAGAACAAGGGTTGCGGACTCCCAGGAGGGCTTGAAGAAGGGCCAGGAGGACACGGTGCTGTAGAAGAGGGTGATGCAAAAGGAAGGAGACGAAGAAGGAGAAGAAGGAAGGAAGGAGGGCTTGAAGAAGGGCCAGGAGGACACGGTGCTGTAGAAGAGGGTGATGCAAAAGGAAGGAGACGAAGAAGGAGAAGAAGGAAGGAAGGAGGGCTTGAAGAAGGGCCAGGAGGACACGGCGCTGTAGAAGAGGGTGATGCAAAAGGAAGGAGACGAAGAAGGAGAAGAAGGAAGGAAGGAGGGCTTGAAGAAGGGCCAGGAGGACACGGTGCTGTAGAAGAGGGTGATGCAAAAGGAAGGAGACGAAGAAGGAGAAGAAGGAAGGAAGGAGGGCTTGAAGAAGGGCCAGGAGGACACGGTGCTGTAGAAGAGGGTGATGCAAAAGGAAGGAGACGAAGAAGGAGAAGGAAGGAAGGAAGGAAGGAGGGAGGAGGGAGGGAGGGAGTGGAAGAGGACTGGTGGTGGAGAGGGATTGGTGGTGCCCACGAAGTGGAAGAGGACTGGTGGTGGAGAATGATTGCTGGTGCCCACGAAGTGGAAGCGTGAGGTATGGGAGTGGGAAGGGTGAGGAAGGAACTAGGTATGAGTGAGGAACGAGCTAAGGAGCAAAAATATGAGGAAGAAATGAGGATATGATGAGGAATCATCAGCTTCGTGTTACCTAGGACAGTGAAGTAACCAGTTACCCAGGTTACGTAGTCATCTCAAGCCTGGCCATCAACCCACACACCACTCTGAAGTCATCACAACATCATGAAGTCTTCGATGTCTGGCTGCTCAATCACCTAACACTCTGACATCCCAATAAAGTCAAGTCGTCACCTACGAAAGTCTGTCTGACTTCCTTGAGCATATTTCTATCAAGGAGTTCGAGAAGGGGCCTCACTACAGAGGCAGTGGATCTGAATTTGGTACAGCAGAGTAATGTCATTCAACGGCCCCTCGGTAAGAGGACCTTAGAAAATGTATGTTTGAGGGAGACAATTCACTGTTTTCAAACTTTAACCATTTTCTTTTTTGCATTTCAGATCTGAATATCCTCTACGGAAAAGCTCGCTGCAAGTCAGAGTGTAAATGATTTCACTTTCCTCTAAAATTCCCATGGAAGTACATGCTATCAATACTAGACAGTGTTCCTTCATGATTTTTTTTTTTTTTACTGCCATTCCGTTGAGCCGGAGGGAGTGGTGGATGAGGAGGTGCCTTCTTTTTTTCACTCTCCTGTTTCTACCATGAAAGACTCATGACCTCAAAACAATATTACTGCCCTCCAACAGATAACCTAGTCATGGACAAACGGGTCTACTGTTATCTGTTCACCTTATTCACGTGTACAATAAGAACATACCTTTCAGGGAAAGAAGTACAGAGACCTAAAGAATATATCCTTAAGGCAGAGAAATATACTGGCCTAAAAACTTCACCCATGAGGGAAAGAAAGAAGTGAACCTTAAGAATTCACCCTTAAGGGAGAGACGGGCATAGCACCTAAAAAAAAAAATATGTACCTTCCTGCATTCGTAAAACTTGCTTTATTAAATGCATTTTCGAGGGTTCGTATCCCTCAGGTGTATTCGCATACTTCGTGCTAATTTTCTCCGAACTGGAGAAAAGAACACCATTCAGTATTACACCAGAGAAAGACAGGAAGAAAGGGAGAACGACAGACGATTGCAGAGACGAAAGAGAGTGCAACGTATGAGGAATTGGACATCCTAAGCCCAGAAAATGGAAATGATGTAGGAAATTATGAAAAGTGTAAGAGTAGGGGAGGCTGGTAATCACACAGAAAAACGGTGAACACGAAGAAACAGAAGGGAAAAAGGACGAAAGAGAGCGAGGAGAAGGAGAGGGGGAATCTTGGAATATTATATTAGAAAAAAAAATTACGAAATGGAAAAATGATTTATTGGACAAACACTAACTCACTATCATTCTCTTTTCATTCAGTAACTAAAAACTGAAGGTTTTCAGAGACCTTTAGTCTGTCCTTAAGTCCTAACACTGGCGCACTACGAATTTAATTACTCAAGCTAAAGTTTCAGATTCAAAGTTGGATATTACCAAGTTTGTTAACGATAAATCGGGATATAAACTTAAGTTTGCTTAATACACTTATCCCAAGAAACGAGACGCTTCGAAGCCACTGTCTCGAAACATACGACTGAGTTCGTCCGAACACTTAATCGTGCGAAAGTCTGCCATATTTCTAAAGTAATTAGTACATGAATTCATTGATAAAATACTGATTACATACCTGGATATAGATCACTTAATGTTCTCAAATGTAATTGAACTTCATGATGTGAATGAGTGGCGTCCAAAATCAAATCCATCCTTCATTTGAAGCTGATATTTAGAGTCCATACGAAAACAGAAGTCACGGTTCGTGGATTTCAATGCGGAATTGAGCACTGGTTGATCACACGACGATCAAAACTTTCTCCACATACGTGTGAACCAAAGTGATCGACTGTGCGTATGACAAAATTAATCAGAAAATCTTCATAAGAATTTCAATGAAGAAATTGTTCATTGGCTTATTCATGATGTTGTGACGTTCCATACAAGATGTTGTTATACATCGTAAATAGCTTTAATATTACTTTTCTTAAGCCTAAAATGTAGAGACGACTAATAATACTATGGACCGATAAATAGGTTTTTTATCTGGGTAGACGGTGAGACAATAAGACAAAAAAAATTGAGTTATCTTTATGAGCGCTGGAACTTCACTGATCATTAAGACACTCGTAAGCCGGAGGTCTCTCTCTCTCTCTCTCTCTCTCTCTCTCTCTCTCTCTCTCTCTCTCTCTCTCTCTCTCTCTCTCTCTCTCTCGCTGGCCTCTGGCTGCAGTTTTTTTTTTAAGCCAAGTCAATTTTTTGCTCGTCTGAAGCCTGGCTTGGTCTTCAAACGTTCGCTCCAGCAGCGTTCAATATTTCTCTCCCCCCGTCCACAACCCCACCAACGCAAATGAAATATTAGCAACTATAATTGAGTCCCCCCTCCCTCCTCAACCCCGTTATAACTATAATTGAGTCCCCCCTCCTTCCCTGCCTCAACCCCGTTATAACTATAATTGAGTCCCTCCTCCCTTTCTCCCTCAACCCCATTATAACTATAATTGAGTCCCCCCTCCCTTCCTCCCTCAACCCCATTATAACTATAATTGAGTCCCCCCTCCCTTTCTCCCTCAACCCCATTATAACTATAATTGAGTCCCTCCTCCCTTCCTCCCTCCCTCAACCCCGTTATAACTATAATTGAGCCCCCCTCCCTTTCTCCCTCAACCCCGTTATAACTATTATTGAGTCCCCCCTCCCTTCCTCCCTCAAATCCGTTATAACTATAATTGAGTCCCCCGCCCTCCCTCAACCAACTTATAACTATAATTGAGTCCCCCCTCCTTCCCTCAGCCCCGCTATAACTATAATTGAGTCCCCGCCCTACCTCCCTTAACCCCGTTATAACAACTGAGTCCCCCCTCCCTCAACCCCGTTATAACAACTGAGTCTCCCCCCCCTTCCCTCAACCCCGTTATAACTATAATTGAGTCCCCCCACCTCCCTCCCCCAACCCCGTTAACTTGCCTTCGAAAAAAAAGGTTCAGCCCTCGTTTCAACAGACTACCGTTATCACTGTAATCAATAACCCAATAATGAAACCGTGCATCGCCTATGGGCTATATCGGCAAGGGCCGATCGCTATCGGTAAAACACGGTAATTCCCGAGTTATCGGCACAGATCATATCTGTCAAAGGGGTAATATCTCTGTATTTATCTACAGGACTGAGGTACCGGCTGGTATCATTGTTATCGGCAAGGGTTTCGTAAAATATCGGCATATATATAATGGTAATATTCTTATATCGCTGTAATTTGTTTAACATCCGGCACTAATGGTGGAATCGGTGAATATTTCACCGATTTTGTTATATCGTCGTTGATGCTTACTGATACTCTATTATCGGTACAGACGACGGAATCGGTGTATATATATATATATATATATATATATATATATATATATATATATATATATATGTGTGTGTGTGTGTGTGTGTGTGTGTGTGTGTGTTGTGTGTGTGTGTGTGTGTGTGTTGTGTGTGTGTGTGTGTGTGTGTGTGTGTGTGTGTGTGTGCCATAGATCATGGAATCAGCACACATCTTTTTCTTTTGATATCAGCACAGGTAAAGGTATTGACTCATAAGTCCAACCTTTCTCTATAGCTGCCACGCTTTCTAAATAAACCCCTTTCATGGAATACTTCCCCCACAAAAAAAACATATCTCTCCTCTCCTTTGAACGTATTCCCGTAAAACAACAGATTCTCTCCCCTCCTACTTAATATTTCCCTGGAAAATGAGTTTTCTTTCCCCCCCTCTCTCCATATCGTACCTATTATATTAGGGTAGTTTATTATATCTCTTTTTTCCCCCCCTCATTATTCTTCTAATTAGTGCTTCTTGTTTTTTTCTTCCCTGCTGTCGTTAGTCCCACAATAAAACGGTTTTGTGCCTCCCATCAGTTTCTTAATTTCTGAACTAACGCTTTACAAAAATATAACCTCTCAGCTCACAGCTGGAAATTACTCTCATTTATTAAGAAGCTCTTAAGAATAAATGATAATAATAATAATAATAATAATAATAATAATAATAATAATAATAACAATAATAATAATCAAGAATGTTTAAAGTGAATAACAACAACAACAACAACAATAAAATAACATTAATGATAATAATAATAATAATAATAATAATAATAGTAATAATAATAATAGTATTAATAGTAATGACAATAAAAATAATATCAATACCTATTAAGTGAAACTTTCTTCCTCATACCTAGGTGAATAAAACCGTAGCCATATACTTTAAGACAGACCCCAATCCTCCCTTAGGTAAAAGAGAACCTCTAATACAAGTCCATTAAGATCTGTCCTTCTCGAAAACGACTCGGTAAGGAATCAATTGTTTCACTTACCGGTCGAAGCATTCCATGAAGCAGTTCACGTCACAGTGAGTCATTGCGGGGGGAAACAGGGTGTCTCAGACATTGATTCGATTCGAACTGACAGTCGAAGCTTCGATTCGGCCTGAACTGTTTACTCGAAGCTACGTCTCAGGTCGGACTGCTAGTCGAAGCTTTGACTTAGCCTCAAATAATAATAAGAGAAGCTCTGACTCAACTCAAAGTACCGGTGGAAGCTTTGATTGAAATCGATCTGCTGTTCGTAGCTTCGACTCGGCATGAACCGCTATCTGAAACATCAACTGAGTGAGTCATTCTGCTTGTGTACAGCACCACTGCTTCTCTCTCTCTCTCTCTCTCTCTCTCTCTCTTGTGAGGAAAAAGGTTATCAATCTTACAAACACGCTGCTCCAAGGCTCTCCTAAAGCAATGAATAAATTATCAGGTCTCCTCTCCTCCCAGATAAGGAGATATATTGCTTTTGTCACACAATTTTTCTGTCCACTTGCTGTTATTTTCCTCCCTCACCCTCGATTACTCCCTCCCTGCGTTTAGCCGCTGTCTGGAACCCCGTCACGCTGGTGCTAATACCACCAGACGTCGCTCCTACGATAAATCACTCGTAAATTCCCGGAGGTAGGGAGGACAATCTACCCCACGAGACCCACCTTCGTCAAGGCTGTGTTCGGGGGCTGCTGGCGGATCCACCACGCTGTTGCGTCACGCCCTTGGAGCCACCGCACACATACACACACACACACACACAGGTTTGTTACGTACACTTCTGAGGGAACTTTACAGAACTTACGGACCCTCATACACGAAGGTACGACCCTTGGAAATGACAGCCAGGGGTCGTATCGTCGGTGTGTTATGAAAATCATCCATCTGAACCTCGCTCAAGAACAAGCCAGTCTCAAACCTCTCTCACTAGTTACAGCAACAGCCATCTCTCGTAATATCACTACCAATTATAGAACTCCTTCATGTAACTTTGAAAAAAAAATACTAATCACTTTAACATCATACTAGAGGATGAGACTCTATCTGAGCCAGAAGGAACTTACTGTCCCACTTCAGTACTCTGCTGAGTCCTCCCAACATCTTAGAAGTTATCGATCTCAGTTCGACCAGCACCTCGGGTCTCAGTTCGACCAGTAACTAGGGTCTCAGTTCGACCAGCACCAAAAGTCTCAGTTCGACCAGCACCAAGCGTCTCAGTTCGACCAGCAACTAGGGTCTCAGTTCGACCAGCACCAAGAGTCCCAGTTCGACCATCACCTAAGACCTCAGTTCGACCAGCACCACGAGTCTCAGCTCCACCATCACCTAAGGCCCCTGCTCCTCCTCCTCCCACGACTACTAATGCTAGTATGGTTTCTATCACGGTTCTGCTCTTACTGCTACAGGTGGCTTCCCTCATCACCTTCAACAGGTCACTTAAAGGTGTTACTTTGGTCTCCCTTCCCTCGTTCTCCTCCATTCCTTCCACCGACTGTGGTCCTCCTCCTCCTCCTGCTCCTCCTCCTGCTGCCTCCAGAGACGGAGCGTTTGGACTCCAGCCTTCAGGTAGGCTTACCTCCTACGTCACTGACATGAAAATTAAGTTCTTGTCAAGGACGGCTCTCCTACCAGCATGTACGAAAGCCTCGACCTTTTCGACGGTCCTTGACGAGTTTGGCTAGGTATATACAACGATCTTAGTAAACCTATCAGTGGAGAGGCCACTATCGAAGCTGTCCTGTTCTTCGCTGGGCTTCAACTGAAGTGAGTTAAGGAGATATTAGGATTCATATAACGTCCGCCATAAAGGGAGTACTGTTCCTCCTCAACCCCAAGTACATAATACACTGGAAAGTACTAATCCTTTAAGTACATATTACATTGGCGTCAATCGAAGGCCTTAACTTGAGACGGTCCCTCCAGTGTCCTCAGAACACCATGATAATATGAAAAGGGAAAGACGATAACGAAGAACCAAGGAAGCCGAACGAAATATTAAAGAAGAAAATAAAAGGGTAAGGGGCACAATTAGAAAACGAAAGAAGAGAGAAAGGAAATATTTACCGTAGTAATGAGACGCAGAAGAAAGAGAAGAGAGATGGAATAATCACAAAAAAAAACGAAAAGAGAAGCGAAGGAAATCTAAAAACATCGAAAGAGAAGCGAAGGAAATGTGCGACAACGAAAGAGAAGCGAAGGAAATCTGCGACACAGTTCATTCGCTCACATATCCTTGGGCACAGTAAGAGAGAGAGAGAGAGAGAGAGAGAGAGAGAGAGAGAGAGAGAGAGAGAGAGAGAGAGAGAGAGACAGAGAGAGAGAGAGAGAGAGCTAGAGCCTTGACGGGTGGAGGACAATGGCTGGTAAAGAGGTGAGCAAGGGGGAGTGGGTGAGAGGAAAGGGGGTGGGTTCGAATGAGGGCAGGCGGGGGGAGAGAGAAACAGGTGCGAACACGTCCATCGAATTACCAGTTAATACACCAGTGTGTGTGTGTGTGTGTGTGTGTGTGTGTGTGTGTGTGTGTGTAAGATCCTCCCCCGGGGCGTTACAGATTCTCTCTCTCTCCGTTCCTATGAATTAATCAGACACCTTAATGGCGTTGCTCTTAACGTGTGAAAGAAGTTCCAATTTTTTTTTTCTTTTTTTTTTCGCACACACGTGATGGTTCCCACCCCTCGCCACCACAGGCATTTAAATGATGTAGAATGTCCCTCGATTAGTGTGGTAGAAAGATAGACTCTTAGCTATACAGACAGACAAAGAGATATAGATGGATAGATAGACATAGATGGATAGATAGATAGATAGACAGATAGATAGGTAGATCGATAGACACATTGATTGACTGACTGACTGATAGACAAGACAGATTGAGTGATTGACTGACTGATTGACTGACTGACTGATTGACTGACAGACAGACAGAAAGATAGATAGAAAGAAAGATAGATATACAGAGATTACTGACTTTCGAGATAAACATTCATCCTTTGAATAACTTAACCCACCAGACTTATACATATGACCTGAGCTTAAGCACTGTACACACAGTTGTATAGTCTACAGCAAACCATGTCCTCAAAGACGTCTCTTCTTGTTCTGTTCTCTCTCTCTCTCTCGGGCAAATGCAATCTAGGACCCCCACCCTCACCCGCGCACCTCACCATCCCCTCTTCCAGGGCTTCAAGCGAGTTCCCACGGAAGCTGCAAACGCTGGAGATGCTTCCCGGGGTAGGTAGGTAGAGAGAGAGAGAGAGAGAGAGAGAGAGAGAGAGAGAGAGAGAGAGAGAGAGAGAGAGAGAGAGAGAGAGAGAGGCCTGTACTTCAAGTAGGGTTGATCGGCTGGCTACCTGAGCTTCATACCTTACCAAGACGCCTTTGGGTCATCAAGAGAGTCTACGTTATGCTATGAGAACCGACCGAAATATCTTTCACATCTTCAGCTCGTTGAATATACTTCCTTGACTACGTACCCTAACGCTAAGGAATATAATCTTAAAATAATCTATTTTTTCTTTTCTTAAAAGAACGTATTTCACGGACTGCGATTTAGAAGAAGAAAAAATTTATCGTTACGATTTTAGGAAATTATTTTTTCCCTTTTAGTTTGTGCGATTTATCAAATAGAATTTTTGAATGGTGTCCGACTAATTTTTCTCTCTCTTTTTGTATATGACATACAAAGAGAACTTTGATTATTTGTGTATGATTTCATTAAATAAGATTTTTTTTTTGAATATGCATGACTTAACAGCAAAATAAAAACGTTTACGATATTAAAGAAAAATTAGCATTATAAGTTGTATGCGATTTGACATTCTTTTTTCATGTATGATTCAAAAAACCTTTTATATATATATATATATATATATATATATATATATATATATATATATATATATATACATATAGAGCTACGTGCGATTTTGAATGTCAGTACTTTAGTTGTATGCGATAAAAAAAAAATACTTGTTGTTAGGAATTTAAACCTGTTTAACAATTTTTTTGTAGGAAGTGAGCGATTTCAGACTTCGAATATATATGAAAATATGTCATACATCACACTACTTGGAAAGGAGTTGGGGAAGGGGCGCGTGGAGTAGCTTTTTAACATTTCTCTCCTAATTTAAAATAAGAAAAAAAAAATTAGTTTTTGAGATGGGTCTGTTATGTCCGTCCCTTCCCCACACTTCATCTCGCCCTAGCAGACCCCACCTCAAACAGGTGTTGTACGTCCAATGCATGATATTTACATACTCTGGTCCCGGGTATATCAAACATTTGCTTGGTATGAGACTTTCTCCACTTCTCACTCCTTCCCTTTTTCTCTACTTCCTCCTACGGTTTTCCCTTCCTCTTACTACTTCAACTACGTTTTCTCTTATCTCCACTACGGGGTAGGGGGGGTTTTTTATTTTCATTTGTTTTCTTCTATCTCTCGTTTGTTCTCTTTAAGGCAATTGAATATATTTATCATTCTCTCATTACGCACAGTTCCCCCCCACTCTCTCTCTCTCTCTCTCTCTCTCTCTCTCTCTCTCTCTCTCTCTCTCTCTCTCTCTCTCTCTCTCTCATCTTATTTTTCATCACTGCAGTTTGCCCTGTTAGTTTCGGCCTCGGTGAATTCTAACATTCTCACTGTGACCATCAGACCAGCGAGTACTTACAAGACACTCTCTGAGCTAACGTTTTGAGCATAAATAAATAAATAAATATATAAATGAATAAATACACACACACACACACACACACACACACACACACATACATATATATATTCCTATGAGTCCACGGGGAAAATGAAACACGATAAGTTCCCAAGTGCACTTTCGTGTAATAATCACATCATCAGGGGAGACACAAGAGAGAGAAATATAAGTCAGTTGATAATACATCGAAGAGACGTACTCTCTACAGAAAATCTTGGGAGGGGGGCAAAAAAAAAGTATTTGTAGGAGTCGAAATGGTTGGAGGGGGGCAAAAAAATGTATTTGTAGGAGTCGAAATGTTTGGAGGAGGAAAAGGGGGGGGGGGGGAGATATTTTTCCCGCTGTGACCGTTAACAATCACGGCTCTCGGTCGGCCTCTCCCCTGGAGGAGTTTGGGATGCGTCGCTCTGGGGGAGATGAATGGAAGAGAAAGAGCAATTGCAATACCGACAAATGAATGAGGAAAGACGCATTGCAATATCAACAAATGGACTGGCAGGCCCTCCCTGGCGTCCGAAATGCTGCCGTACTCTTTTGTGTCTGCGGCCTCGGCTTCCCCCCAACCATCAGATCAAAGTGGTGGACGCGAATGGGAACGAGTGGTGGTGGCTAGCTGGCTGACTTTAACGAGACGGGATTCTCTCTCTCTCTCTCTCTCTCTCTCTCTCTCTCTCTACGTTTACTGGCACATATTCTCGGTATAAACAGTCTTTGAATGTCCAAGGAATAAACAAAATTTGTCTATATATATATATATATATATATATATATATATATATATATATATATATATATATATATATATATAATTGCATATCACTCGCGCTTTTAGAGTTTATTCACCGAAAGAGAGAGAGAGAGAGAGAGAGAGAGAGAGAGAGAGAGAGAGAGAGAGAGAGAGAGAGAGAGAGAGAGAGAGCGTGCGTGTGCGTGTGTGTGTGTGTGTGTAGAGCGGCAAACCCCAGGCCTGGGAACCTGGCCACTAACGTCGCCATTTAATCAAAATAATGGCTAAAAAAAAAAAAGCCACAAAAATCCAGGGACGTAATTTAGCTATAAATATATATATTTAAAAAGAAGTCCCAAATGGCCAATTATTTCTCATTTGAATAATAAAAAAAAAAAAAAACTGAATTACCTCCACAGATGGAAATTTAAAAAATATCCCAATTATTCCTTAAAATTTGTAAAATATGTTTTGCTTCGAGAGGCATACAAAAAAGAAAGGAGAGGAGCAAGTCTCTTCTTAAGATCTTGAGGGAGAGAGAGAGAGAGAGAGAGAGAGAGAGAGAGAGAGAGAGAGAGAGAGAGAGAGAGAGAGAGAGAGAGAGAGAGAGAGAGAGAGAGAGAGAGAGAGAGGGAAGACAGTGGACGAAGAAGCATTCTTACTCAGTCCCTGACATGTGGGTGAATATGCAGATCAGGTTCTTGACGTAATTACGCCTTTGTGAGAGGAAGAAGCTGGTCCCCGGCGATGTGTCTCACCGTAATTCACACGACATTTCTTGAAGATAACTGACTTGGTCTCTTCTTAAGGGGAGGCACCCACGTCTCAGTCGATGGCTTCAGAGGAGCAGCTGGAGGAGGAGGAGGAGGAGGAGGATGAAGAAGAGGAGCTGGACGAGGAGGAGGAGGAGGAGGAGGAGGAGGAGGAGGAGGAGGAGGAGGAGGAGGAGGATGAAGAAGAGGAGCTGGAGGAGGAGGAGGAGGAGGAGGAGGAGGAGGAGCTGGAGGAGGAGGAGGAGGAGGAGGAGGAGGAGGAGGAGGAGGTTTTGGATAGTGAGTACTTCGAGGGTGAAGTCTTCGGATGGTGAGGATTTCATGTAGCGGGGACTTCGATGAAGAGGACTTCAGTGCCGAAGACTTCGATGATGAGGACTTCGATGCTGAGGACTTCGATGGTAAAGAGAAAGCGAGAGAAAGCCAGTCACGTCTCCGTATGAGAAAGAGTTCCCTGAGCAGTAAACGATACATCGAGACAGAAGAACCGACGAAAGTGAGAAGAAACTGTCTGTCATGTTTATCAATTCTACGACAACGCCATGGATATATCTACTCTCTCTCTCTCTCTCTCTCTCTCTCTCTCTCTCTCTCTCTCTCTCTCTCTCTCTCTCTCTCTCTCTCTCCACCAACTGATGAACTCGATTGTCGAAAAGTTGAAAAAAAAATAAAAAATAAAGTCCAAGTTACCTGCTTTTGGTGAGAATGAATAAACAAAGGAAAATGGCTAACCTCGAAGGCAACGCCAAACGGGTCGTCTCCGTCCACTGCGATCATGATGCAGGTATTAACGCCCGACACCAGAGCTTCCCTCCAACATTTTCCCCCCCGCCTCGCCCACGGTTCCAGCCACCACCTTAATATCAAGGCTTCTGCCACCACTACTAATAAGGCTCACTGCCGCCACCACCAAGGCTTCTCCCACCACTAATAAGGCTCACTGCCGCCACCACCAAGGCTTCTTGCCACCACAACCAGGGCTCCTGCCACCTACCATTAAAGTTCCTGTTGTCACCACCAGAGTTCCTGGCACCGCTCGCATAGGCTCCTTCCATCACCAATGAAGGTTCCTGCCACCATCACTGCGGGATTCTTCCACCAGCAACAGGGATCCTGTCACCGCTCTTAGGGTTTCTGACATCACTTTGAACGTCCCTTTCACACAATGCGGATCGAGGGAGCCATGTATCTCCCAGGCAATGGGAGAGAAGCCATGTCTCTCCCAGGTACTGGGGAGAAATCTACGGTCTCCTAGGTACTGGGGGAGATGTCTTATGCCTCCCAGGTTCCGGGGGAGAACCCATGGGTCCCCCAGGCGCTCGGGGATATTACCCAGTGCCTCCCAGGTGCTGATGCAACCAAGACGCTACAAGGAGGCCGAAGGACCTGATTCCTAAGGACGACCCTTGTGGAGTGTCATGCACGCTTCTGTATCCCCGTCGTCGCCTCCTGCCTGCCTGCCTGCTTGCCCTAAGGGCGTCAAGGACCCTCGTAATGCGAGGCTGACTCCAACTCTCCTGACGCAGTGAGACGACGCTCCACGCGGTGAGGGTGACGTCTCCCGCCTCCCGTTGCTGTTGGCATGTGACGCCCTGATGTTATTTGAGCTGGAGGAGGCGATTACCTTGCTCTGATGCCGCTTCTTGAAGGTGGTGATGTGTTACGGTTGATGCCGAGACGCGACGTCTGTTACTGGCGACGTCTGTTACTGTTAATGACGCGACGTCTGTTACTGGCAACGTCTGTTACTGTTAATGACGCGACGTCTGTTACTGGCAACGTCTGTTACTGTTAACGACGCGACGTTTGATGACGTCCTCAACTGCAAAAGGTTGACAATAGGTGACTTCATGATCGCTTGGTCTACGACTCCAGTGCTCCCGTTGCCTCAGGAGTGACGAGAAACATTCGCAAAAGACGCGGTTTCTGGTGCTAGGGACCAATCGCCAACCCTCGGCGATGAAGATACGACCACCAAACAAGATTATCAAATATATTGATCACAGGGTCGTAATGGAACTCAACATCCTCTGCACTTCATCCACAAGTAGAAGTAAAAAACCAAAATCTGTAATCGTGAACGAATTCCTCTGGGTATTAAGATGACAATTTCGTAAAGTAGAACTTCATTAGCATAAAGCTTTTGTTACGTGGGCAAATATGAGTTGCTCTCGATAACCAGGCTCGTGAATCAAACCTTCGTTCACTCTATTACCGTCTGAGGACCCGAGACCTTAATGTAGTATCCCTCACCCGAATTTTGTTCTTATATCAACTTTATCTCAGTTGCTTCCATCTCCACAGTTTATCAACTGCAATTGTTCTGGAAGGTCTTAGAAGAGTAAGGGTTTGTGTGGGGCCGTGAAATTGTTGTTGTTCTTGTGTGTGTGTGTGTGTGTGTGTGTGTGTGTGTGTGTGTGTGTGTGTGTTCTACATCATATTCCAAACTTGATTTCGAGTGTGAAATACTCACATGAGGAGGATCAATACTTATTATGAAATTAAAAGGTTTAAAGGTGGAGATCACACTGGTTATGGTAACACATCGAGCGGCTGGCAGTGCAGTTGACGGGGGCGGCCTTTAGATGCTAGTTCCTTGCTGCCAGTCGCCTGGCCGAAACTGACGTACCCTTAATGAAGTGAGGGGTCCGCTGCCTAACAACGCAACTTACCTTGATTTATAAATCTATCTTTTGCTTCTACTTCTAGCTCCAAACGAGCTATAAAAGTGGGATACAGACACCCCTTCCCCAAACGACGAAGTCACGTTGGCGAAACTAAGGAGGAGGGAGGGGCACTAACGAGAGAGAGAGAGAACTCCTCAAGGTAACGGCGTGACTTTGATAGATGAGGCCTATCATCGAGAGCCCGGAGGTCTTCCTCTACCACCAGCTGGGCCTCCGTCAGGCCTCAGCTCACCAGTAATTGTGTATCTCCTGTCGATCCCTCGTGTCCACCACCACCACCATCCACCACCACCAGTCGCCTTGACCGTCCCGTCAGCTCCTCACCAACATCGAGATCCCAGACTGAAGGTCGTAGAAGAAGGAGACGGCACAATGGGGAAATGAAGATATCTCTCTCTCTCTTGAATTCCAGTTCTTAATGTGATGAATACGTAAGACACTGACTTCCTCTCTATTTCGTTCCCCCCCCCCCCCACCCCTCCTTTAAAACCACTCGGGAAATAATAAAAAAAAAATGGGGGGTTCGTAGGGGGGGGGAGAGAGAGAGAGAGAGAGAGAGAGAGAGAGAGAGAGAGAGAGAGAGAGAGAGAGAGAGAGAGAGAGAGAGAGAGAGAGAGGTTAGCGAAAATGGCCGCGTGCGATGAAGCTGTCGAAGTGGAAGGGGGTCCGGGGTCGGCTGAGTGGTCTTTGAATAAGGAAGTGGAAGAAGTGGTTAAAGGGCAGGAGGGAAGGAAGTGCCACTCGGGATGATATCGCCGCTACTTTGTCCTGTTTATACTCGGTGTATATTTTATGAATTTCTCGTGTGACGTAAAACAAAAAGACAAAAACTGGACAGGAAAAAGTTTTTTCGCCTGGCGCGTGCCCGTGTTTGAGTTGGGCGAATCACCGACTCGTCTCTCCTGGCCCCTTAGGGGTTCCGGAACGCAGGAGCAGTGGAAAGTAAATCCTTTCCCCCATTGAAAACTATGTCTCGTACGCCAGCAAAGTTGGATTTTCGCAGGGCGACTGAAGCATCACAGACATTACCTGCCTCTCCACTGTTATGACGTCTTCCCACGTACTTCCTTCGGCCTTCATATGCCATTCTATATATTCCCTCTATTGCGTCTGTTATTGTTTACCCTGTGTGCATAGTATTGTTATCGGACACTGCGGTCTGTTTGTAAGATGAAAGGGCAATGTGGGAGACCTGACTGATACACTTTAGTCATTCCGTCAGAGTAACATAAACCAACCCATAACACAGCGCAACTGTGATTCGCTGAATCTCTTACAGACAACGTGAGACTGAATGACGTCTACTTCGCGTTAAGCTTTTATTAACGAACAGTTACCCTACAAGCAAGCCTGTGATCCCGATGTATGTGAATCTGTTCAAAATTCGCTTAAAAATCTTTAATGTTTCGTAACAGAATCAAGCACTTGGGTCATGCTTTGACCGAGCGTTCTCAAAACCTTCTTTATGAAATCTAAAACCGATTAAGGGTAGTCTGGACTCTGTTCCCTCCTAGATCACTCTTACCAATGTTCCCAGCTCGATTAGGTACAGACCTCTGGGATCTCCCAGGACCGACGCCAGGCATCAATCATCGTCACATTGGAACTCCAGCAAGCCATATAGTCTGCGTGGTTCCAGTGATGAGGCTTCTGGGTTCCCGTCAGGGTGAGCTAAATTCGGGAGTCGTATTATCATCAGAGCAGAGCCACCCGGGGTGTGGTCCAAGCAAGAGGTATACAACACAGGGTGTTCGGCTCCTCACCTACAACAAAGACGTCAACCATTATCTCCTAAACCACAGGTATCGACCATATTGTACATACCATCGTCTGAACTACAAGTGGCAGTCGACTATCTTACACGACTATTGACTGTCGTTTAACCCCTCTTCCTTCTCCTTCCCTGTCGATCTACATCTACCAAGTGTCGACCATCTACCACCCTTTCCTCCCCTGTTGACTAATATCTACCAGGCGTCGACCATCTACTACCCTTCCTACCTCCCTACCCTCTTCCCTCTCCTCCCATGTCGAACCCACTTCTACAAATCTTATCATCTACGTCCCCCCTCGACCAACCTACCGAGTCGACCCTTCACCTTGGCCTCCCCTCTCTTCCTCTCCTCCATGAGCACAAGTACATTACCCCACCCCCCCCCTGCGCCTTGGGCCTGCTCCTTTTGTCCATGCACAGGAGTAGCAAAGTACCCATGGCCCCTAGCGCTCCTCTTCCCCTCCCTCCCTCTCCCACCAACCCTCCCTTCGTCCCTGAAACAATGCATAAACGTGCTTCAGACAAACTCCATTAAAAAATGAAAATATAATCTAACGAGAGAATCACAAAGACTCCGAGAGAGAGGGATGTTGAGGCTTTAATAGCGAAACGTTAGAGACATAATCAAGGGAGGTGAATAATTACACAAGAAACGAGAAATTATTAAAAAAAACAAAAAATAGGAAGAAAATTTGAAGTAAAATTCTTTTTTTCTTTTTAAACTGCTGGAAAACTGTCGCTCTTTCAGGATGCCTGGATTTCCATTTGGAATGCTGGTATTTTTTTTTTCTCTTTTTTTTTTCTTCATTCCAGAGGACCTGGATCCTTTCTGAGACATCTATATTCCTTATGGAGTCTCCCCGGAGCTCTTGGATACTTTCTGGAAGACTTCGATTCTTTCCAGAACGTCTGGGCTCTTCCCGGAACTCAGAGACGATTTTGGAATAAAAGGAAAAAAAAAAAATTGATTCTTTCTCGAGTTCTAAGTATTTTCTTTTTTTTCTCTCTCTAGTCACATGAACACATAACGGTCAAGGTCAGATGTTATCATACTTGAGGAGGAAAAAAAAAAAAAAGGAGGGAATTTGAGAACAAATACACAAGGCCACTCAGATGGTGAGGGAGGAGGAGGAGGGTTTAAACCCACTCCTCCACAACAGGTTCCTCAGGAGTCCACAAGGCGGGTATCACATCGCCACTACACCGGAATGATGGGTTCGTGAGGAGGAAGAGAGGGAGGAATGCTAGACATAGAAAGAGAGAGAGAGAGAGAGAGAGAGAGAGAGAGAGAGAGAGAGAGAGAGAGAGAGAGAGAGAGAGAGAGAGAGAGAAAACAGAAAGGGATACGGAGGTAAGGGGTGGAGAGGGGAAACTACAAGGAGGGAGTGGAGGAAGAGGTGGAGGAAGAGGTGGTCCTAGGAGGAAGGGGTTCCACAGACCAGCTTCCAGGTGAAACTAAAAGGAGGGAATGTGTTGTTGTTGTTGTTGTTGTTGTTGTTGTTGTTGTTGGTGGTGGTGGTGGTGGTGGAGGTGGAGGTGGAGGAGGAGGAATGGGCTCCCCAGACCAGTTTCCAGGTCTATCAAGTAGCTGGGGACACTCTCGAGAGGCCGGGTTTCTATCACAGTCCAAGCTCAAGTCAATATGAGCGTCGCTCCTCACAAAATTGAGTCTCTCTTTTACGGAGACGTCTGGACTGGGGAGGTAAAGATGGGGGACGAGAGAGAGAGAGAGAGAGAGAGAGAGAGAGAGTGTGTGTGTGTGTGTGTGTGTGTGTGTGTGTGTGTGTGTGTGTGTGTGTGTGTGTGTGTGTGAAGGGGAGATGGTCAGGCAGTGTTGGAGATGGTAAGTTGTGTTACAGATGGTAAGGTTGTGTTGGAGATGGTGAGGTGGGGGGGTACGGTATGTGTATGGGGATCGCCAGGGTGTATATGTGTAAGAGAATGGTGAGGATGTGTTGGAGAAAACGATGAGGATCTGTGTTGGGGGAAGTTGGTGAAGATGTGTTGGGAGGAGATGATGATGATGGTGATGATGATGAGGGAGTGTTTGTGAAAGAGGAGGACGTGGGTGGTGGGGTGGTCAGGACGTGAGAGGGATACTGAAGGGGGGGGGGGGCGGTGATGAGGTCATATTAACTATCCTGGTGACCTCCGTGACCTATGACCACCCCAACCATCGAGAGACCACAGACTACACTCATCTCAAGAACGGAACGACTGATCAATTGGCTGGTGCCATCCAAGGACCCAAAATTCCTACCAAACCCGTCAACCGTGTGGAAAATAAGAGATGACATTCTATCCAGATCTGGGGATTAAAAACTCTTAGTAAACTCAGCGGCATAACTAAATGACTGTCCTTAAAAACAGCTGCACGGCTGCTAGAAAAGAAATATCGAGGGGAATCTGTGCTGTAGAGCTTGCGCAAACCCCCCCCCCCCCCCTTCAATCAGCTGCACAGCTCAAGAGAAACCCTTTTAAGCAGCTGCGCCACTCTACGAACCCATCCCCCAATCCCTTTTAATCAGATGCTCCGCTTTTTAAGCATCCTTTCTAATCAGCTGCACCGACTTGAGAGAAATCCCTACGATCAACTGCAACGCTTACGCAAAAACGCGTACAAACAGCTGCGCCACCGCTTGGAAGAAACCCCTAATAACCAGCTGCGCAGGTTTTACGAAAAACCTTTACACTCAGCTGCACCTGCTTAGAGAAAGCGTTTCCATCAGCAACCGTAGCACCGCTGGAAGAAAGCCAATGATAATCAGCTGCAACGCTTTTAAGGAGAGAGAGAGAGAGAGAGAGAGAGAGAGAGAGAGAGAGAGAGAGAGAGAGAGAGAGAGAGAGAGAGAGTTGGTCCTCTAATCAGCTGCACCGCTTTGGAGAGGTTGTCTAATTAGCAGCAGCAGCAGCGGCGGCGGCCCCGGAGAGGCTGACGACGATCAGCTGCTGCGCGGCGGAGGGAAGGGAAGGAGGGGGGCGCTAATTAGCAGAATCGCTCGGATGGCGAGAGCCCTTTACCGCCGTCGCTTCCCCTCACACCCACCCACCGCCCGCCCGCCTACCTCTCTCTCTCTCTCTCTCTCTCTCTCTCTCTCTCTCTCTCTCTCTCTCTCTCTCTCTCAAAACCCGACGGTCGAACGACGCGGGGGCGAAGTGCGCGTCGAGCGAAATCGAGCGTAAGAAAATTCTACTTTTCGACGCCAAACGTTTACGATTTACTTTCCCACCAGAGTCATCAACATTATGTGTGTATATATATATATATATATATATATATATATATATATATATATATATATATATATAAGTTGAAGACGTAAGAGGACATTGATTAATGGGTAACTTGAGAAGTAACAAATTCGTCATAACACGGTCCATTTTCTATTCCCGGACTTCCACTCTGACAACCAGTTCAATATGGAAGAAATCAGTTCAGCCGACGAGACGAACGAAAACCAAACTTTTAAACTGATCGTAGAGTCACGCGGGAGAATTATACCAGCAAGTTTTTCCCCCCCCTTCCTGGTTTGACTTTTCATATTAGGACGAGGAAAGTCACCTGGGGTCACACAAATTTTTTTTCCGGGGGCAAATTTGAGGGGATCATTCTAACTCTTTGGTGGCAGCACCGGGTTCGTCGTGATTTTTCCCCACTTACCCGGATCGACCTGTATTGGGGGAACTGGAAAGCCTACGCATATGTGAGTGATAAATCAACCTCTTGTTCTCTGCAAATCGCATGCTTCCCTGCGGGGGAATATCTGCGTCTGTTCCATAAGTCTTTTACTGTCAGCATCCCCTATGCTGGAAGCTGGCTAGGCGAATGGGGAGAGCTGGCTTCTCCCATGCATCGAGTCCCGTGAGTACTATGAGCCACGGACTCAGATAGAGAGGCCCTTAACCAGAACCTATCTCTCCTGACGGCGAGCTCGCCGTTTTAACAAGACGCCGGGGTGGAGGACGCCTTCGGCGAAGAAAGAACCTCTCCAAAACACTGTCGCAACATAGGGCCCTGTGTCAGCTTCGTCTCTAAAGTCCCACTTGGACACCTCCCCTTTTCGGGCTCTCTCTTCGTCGAGTGTTTGGTGGAAGACGAGCAGAGGATGTGGCACCTCCCGGTGTTAGGTTCTGTCATGATCCGTGTCTTTGGGAGACAAGGGAGGGAGGCCGAGGAACCGTCTCGCGTCTCAGCTTTCCTCTCGGGTGAGTCTTCTACAGACTGACAACAGAAGCCGAAGAAGAATTACATCCGAGCTCGAATCACTCTCTCCGAAGGCTTCCTCAATTTTCCACCCTCTCGCCTTCTAATGTTTGCCTCGCCCGTGAGTGAGCGCAGTGAGACAATGAACCAGAGACAGAATCAAGTGGAACAGCGAAGGATTGAAACAGTGAGAAACAATGACCAGTAAGATATTGATATGAGGAAACAGCGGGATGACGAAACGATGAGACACGGTGAGACAACGAGACAATGAGATAGTGAGATCGTGAATGTCGTGAGACAGAGCAACAAAAGAGAAGAGATATTATGCAATGTGAATACATCATACTATATATTGTTCATTGGTGTTACAAGCTACCGAATAGACTACGTACACAAGATTACATACGGAGCGCATTACGACGCGAAAGGAGATTACGCCACAATGATCTCACTGCCGAAGTTTGGTGGTAAGGGAGAATTATAGAGGTGTTAGGGAGCAAGACAGTGGTGGCACGGGGCCATATGGTAGTGGTAAAGGGCAATAAGGCTGTGGCTACGAGCATTATGGCCGTGGTCGGGAGCAATATGGTGGTGGTAGGGAGCAATATGATGGTGGTAGGGAGCAATATGATGGTGGTAGGGAGCAATATGATGGTGGTAGGGAGCAATATGATGGTGGTAGGGAGCAATATGATGGTGGTTGGGAGCAATATGATGGTGGTAGGGAGCAATATGGTGGTGGTAGGGAGCAATATGGTGGTGGTAGGGAGCAATATGATGGTGGTAGGGAGCAATATGGTGGTGGTAGGGAGCAATATGGTGGTGGTAGGGAGCAATATGGTGGTGGTAGGGAGCAATATGATGGTGGTAGGGAGCAATATGATGGTGGTAGGGAGCAACATGATGGTGGTAGGGAGCAATATGATGGTGGTAGGGAGCAATATGGTGGTGGTAGGGAGCAATATGATGGTGGTTGGGAGCAATATGATGGTGGTAGGGAGCAATATGATGGTGGTTGGGAGCAATATGGTGGTGGTAGGGAGCAATATGGTGGTGGTAGGGAGCAACATGATGGTGGTAGGGAGCAATATGATGGTGGTAGGGAGCAATATGGTGGTGGTAGGGAGCAATATGGTGGTGGTAGGGAGCAATATGGTGGTGGTAGGGAGCAATATGGTGGTGGTAGGGAGCAATATGATGGTGGTAGGGAGCAATATGATGGTGGTAGGGAGCAATATGATGGTGGTATGTGGCTACACCCTTATGATAACCACAAAACTATTGGGGTAAGGGACATAATGGTGGTTTTAAAGGGGGAGTAGTTTAGTGATAATCTGAGAAGTGGTAGTGGCGGTGACTGGCAAAATGCTAATTGTACGATTCACACTGATGATGGCGGTAAACAGAAATGGGAGATAGTTGACACACACCTGCGTGGCGTTACGGAATCAGTACAAGTTTCAAAGAGGTAATAAGCGAAGGTACAAGCTGTTGTGGAGGGTGATTCATGGAGCTGTGGTTAGGAGGAGGTACCAGTGTGGAGGGAGGAGATGATACAGTGGCAGAAGGAGCGTCAAGACTGTGGTGGACGTGGGTAAAAACTGCGGAGGAAGGAAGAACAACTGTGGTGGCGTGCGGTAGAATTGAGACGGAAGGAAACAAAACTAAGTGGAGGGAGGGAGGAGGAAAAAAAAAGGGGGGGGGTTACAAATCATTTTCAAATGGAAGTAACACTTACTCACTCCACTCGTTCATACTTTTCCTCCTCCTCCTCTTTTTTTTTTTTCGGGTCGAAACCAATAATCTGCAAATATCATACTTTTTCCTTTTTGAATTCAGGACGAGCAGAATATTCACGTACTTTCGCCAAAGAGCACGGAAATCCACTGCTTCTCCCGCGGCCGGGCGAATTACCGAGACAAAAGGACACGCACAGCTCCGGGAGTTATTTTCCAGCCAGTAACTCCGCCCTGATTGAAATTAAGTCAAGTTTAACGACCCATTACACCAATTCTTTTATTTCTACGTACGCACTCAATATACGAGACGAGTAAGGCCAATTGCTGTTTAGGATTACGAGTTGTTTATATACTGTATGGGGAGGGAGGGAGGAAGGTTACACAATCATCAAGCCAAATTTCCAATTCGATGTTTGGCTCTGTCCGCAAAGGCTGACTTTGGAACTCTCTGTCCATCGCGCGTTCATCCTATACCTTATGGCGAGTCTAGAATGCGTTCTGTTTGTATGAAAAGGTGGTCTATCATCACTTCAAGAGCCAGTGATTTTATACATATATATATTTTCCAGTAAGTCCCCCGGGGAAATGGAACACGATCAGTCCCCAAGTGCACTTTCGTGTAATAATCATACATCATCAAGGGGAGATACAAGACAGAAATATAACATCTTTACGCCATCAAGTAGTATGGCGTCCTATTGAAAAAATAATGAACCGATGACTATGAATGAATTATGAAATAAACTGAACACTTCTCCTCTACTGACCTTACCATTGTCCACAGGTAATATATTCTCTTCAACTACGCAAAGCTTTCCCCTTACCATTCACAGATCCCTTTTCTCTCCCAGTTCAGTGATAATCGCAGACGCATTAGCGTCTTAAGTTCCTCATTCCACATAAATTTACGCCTCTCTCTCTCTCTCTCTCTCTCTCTCTCTCTGACTCAGTAATTACCTACAGGTGGTTCCTTGTCTCCTCGTCACACTCAAATCCTATTCTTTTTCCTCTCTCCAGTCATCCAATCATCCCTTCATGTTTCATCCGTTTCAGCCTATTTTTTTCTATCCATTCCACCTATTCAGTTTCACAAGGAATGTAATATGTAATGCAATAATGTAATGTAATGTAATAATGTAATCATGAGTGACATTATTATCTCTTTTTTTTTTTTTTATCATCGTGAAGGTATTTCCGAAAGACACTTTTTTCCCTCCTTATTTGCAGACCTTTTCTCTCCCCTCACGCCTTAACACTTTCCCTTCCCTTATCTATAGACCCCTTTCTTTCCCCTCACGCACGGATCATTACTTTTCCCTTCTCCATGAACCCCCCTTTCTTTTTTTCAATTATCTATAGACCCTTTCTCTCTCCTCGTATCTCCACACCCTTTCTTTACTTTCATCAGAAAATTCCTTTTCTCCACTCCCCCCCCCCAATACCTCAGACCCTTTCTTCCCCCCCCCCCCCCCCCCCCATCAAGGACGCTCTTCCCCCTTTCTCTGAAGACCCTTTTCTGACCATCCATCTACCAAACCACTCACCTTTTCTCATAACCACCACTCACCCTTTTCTCATAGCCTACAACCCTTACCCCCCTCTCCCCCAACCTTCTCATATAACCAACCCCCATCCATTTCCTCCATCTACCTTGCCTCGTTGCTAACGACTGTCTCAAAAGTTTCCGCATAACGAGGCAAATCAAATTAGCAGTCGAGTATAACTGGGCATTACAGGAATTCTAAATAATATATATATATATATATATATATATATATATATATATATATATATATATATATATATATATATATATATATATATATAAAGCCCCTTCAATATGCACGTTCTTCCTGCTGGGGAAAAAAATAATATCTCCCAAAAGGTTCACACTCTGTCCCAACCAATATGACGTGCATATATAATCCTATAGTCGTATATATATATATATATATATATATATATATATATATATATATATATATATATATATATATATATATATATATGTAAAACCAGCTATAGATATCAAACCTTTCTACTTGCACCACGTAACTCAAATGTACGATGGTCGCAAATCCCATTCCCAATTAGACGGGAACCTAAGCTAAAGCTATCCTCCCCCATTAGCAATGGGCCAAGATGAAGCCAATTAGGACATTAATGGCATAACTACGGGAGGTGGGGGGACGGGACGGAGATGGCATCAGCTGGCCAAACAGTCACAGGCCGATTGAACCATCTGATGGAAAGGGGCCATTTGCATTTCATTAATGCAGTGTGCCGACGGCACGGCCCTCTTCAAGGTGAGGTGCGCCT
>NC_092237.1:56081207-56098707 GCF_036320965.1 Panulirus ornatus | reverse complement strand
TGCTCACGTCCACTCCCTCCCTGCTACATATGGCGACCGGAAACCAAAGACACATACACTCGATACATATACTAAGCCATCCCACCCGTGGGCCCGTCGCCACGCGTCTCGGACAAGCCCATCGTCAGTCAACACGTCCGACGTACGACAGGAGAGAGAGAGAGAGAGAGAGAGAGAGAGAGAGAGAGAGAGAGAGAGAGAGAGAGAGAGAATGTGAAGCACCACCTCCTCCTCCCTCCTTCCCCCCTTCTCCTCCTCCCTCAAAGCCTCCACTCCTTCGACCAAAAATGGATCAATCCCTCTTTTTTTTATGTGTGTGTGTGTGTGTGTGTGTGTGTGTGTGTGTGTGTGTGTGTGTGTGTGTTTGTGTGTGTGTGTGTGTGTGTGTGTGTGTGTGTGTGTGAACTCCACCACAGGCGTCCAATAATCGGGGCCCGAGGCCCCTTTAAACAAGCACATCCCTCTTCGCCTTCCATAAAGTGACCCCCTCTTGACATCCTCAAGTGTAAGTGTAAGTGTCGGCGTAAAGTGTGCCGCCGACAACGCACTTGATCGCCTCCGCCCCACAGTAGCGCGTAAGTGCCCTTGCGTCGCCCGCGAGGCCCCGCGCGTAATCGGAAGCAAACACTCACGTGACCTCTGACCCCCCGCGGACGGGCGCACGTACTTGGCCGCCGACCGCCGTAACTGGGGTTCCCACGGCTGCAGAGAGTGTCAAGCCACCACCTCAATACTCCAGTCTTTTCTTTTTTTCTTTTCTTTTTTTTTCGTCTTTTTTTTCATTCTAAAGAGTGTGAGGGAAGTAGCGCGTCACTTCCGCTTGCCATTTTCTAAAAAGTACAGACGCCTTTTTTCTTTCAGAGAGAGAGAGAGAGAGAGAGAGAGAGAGAAAGAGGTTCCTCACCCTTCGACAAGTCTTTCTCCCTTTACTAGAACCCACAGCAGCTCCTCCCTCCTCCCTCCCCGTCAAGACACCGACACCGCCCTACACACACACACACACACACACTCAGCGTGCGTGGTGAGAGTTTCCTTCATTAACTGGTGTCCATCTTGAGGTCTTTTTCATGGAATGAGGTGCGGGTTTGCAATGTAGGTGAGGGTGATCGTGAGGTGTGCTGGTGAAACTGGGGATGGTGATCATGGTGATGGTATTCCGTGGTGGTGGTGGCTAGATATGGTGGTGGAGAGGTGTGGAGCGGTGCGGAGTGGTGGCGGAGTGGTGAGGTGTGGTGGAGTGGTGTGGTGTGGTGTTGTGGTGTGGTGTGGTGTGTGGTACTGTGTGGTGGCGATGGTGAGACATTTGTCATTCCGGTGACGCTGTGCGGTGGTGATAATGGCGAAGCCCTCTTGATGGTGAGGCGTGCTTGTGATGGTGTCCAGACGAACAGGAGAAGATGAACGCTCCTGAGGGTGACTGATGGTGGTGATGTCTATGATGGTGAAATGGCTGTGGTGGTGGTGATGGTGGAGATGATAGTGATACTAGCGATGATGAAGCTGGCGAGATCCTTGCGATAGTGAACACCATTCATGAAAGTGACAAGTGATCATGAAAACTGAGTTCAAAGACGGTAACTAACGACGAACATGATGAACATCACGTCCCATGGCTAGCGATCACCTTCCTCGTCCCTGAATATGATGGCCAACGTGTGAATGTTGCAATGTCAAAGGACGACTGTGAGGCACAGCTCATGAAACTACTCTCACATTCACACGGAAAACCCTTCATACACCCTCTTGACATCCTCCACATCCACGGTGAATCATCTACATCCACATAACACCCACACACCGCGTCCCACACACCCACATATAACATCCACACAGCGTCTTCTACATCCATACAACATCCACAAAGCGTCCCCCTCATCCACATACCATACACACACACCGTCCCTACATCCACATAAGGCCCTCACACTAACATATCATCCACGTAGCGTCCCGCCCTCCACAACAGCACAGCATCCACACATGGCCTCACACATCCACCACACTCCTTTAGGCTCCGACCGTCACAGATATGGAGACCTTAATTAAAGGAATGTCGCCCTTCTGTGACTGCTTCCCCCGACAGGCACTCCCCCAGTCTCCCCTGGCACTGACGAGCTCTCCCAGGCACTGGCAATCTCTCTCTCTCTCTCTCTCTCTCTCTCTCTCTCTCTCTCTCTCTCTCTCTCTCCCACTCACTGACAGTCCCCACCACCTATTGCTCGTCCCTCCTTCTCACTGACAGTCCCTCCCACTCACTCCCACTCTCCTCAATGACTGACAGTCTCTCCCGCTCACAGCAAGACTTACAAGCACGAACAAATGCAGTGCAACACATTGTACTCCCAGTGCTCAAAACAACGTAACAGTTAAACACAACAACAACAGAAAAAAGCAACAGATGAAAGTCACAGCCTTTTCTGAGTGGAATAAGCAAAGAAAACGTAGGAAAAAAAAAAAAAAGACCAAAAATATCCCAAACAGAGGAAACAAACTATTAGATGAAGTCTTCTGCTGGAATTGAACAATAACAACAGCTCGAAAGGGTCGAAGCATGTCATCATCTCAACAGTGGGTGGATATCACAGAGGACCTTAAGCCATCTACGACCTTAGCCATCTACGACCATCCAGCTACAACAGAGATCAAAAACACGACAAGAACAAAAGCAGGCTGGAATATCTAATAACTCCCAACTACGAGAAGGACATCATCATCTCCTTCACCCACCCCAAGAAAAAAAGAAATAGAGGGGGTGGGTGGGAGAGAAAGGCGTCAGAAGCAACGGAGAAAGGCGTCAGAACCAACATTTACTCTCGCCACGACAAAATATCAAACGAAATTAAGAAAAGAGATCACACACAAAGACACACACACACACACACACACACACACACACAAACACACACACACACACACATCGTATACACTAGGGTGCAGCCGCTGCCGCTGCTGGTGACGCAGGAGGAGGAGGAGGAGGGAGGGAGAGGAGCCCTACTCTACAGAAGGCAAGATGAGGTAGGCCCTGCAGACCGCACAGCCTTAGGCCTGGGATACTGTGTCCCTCCCTCCCTTCCTGTATCTGGTGTCTGGTTCCCTCCGCCCATCTCCGAGGACGGAGGATGGAAAGGAAGAGGGGCCTAGGGGGGGTCGTGTGTGTGTGTGTGTGTGTGTGTGTGTGTGTGTGTGTGTGTGTGTGTGTGTGTGTGTGTGTGTGTATGTATGTATGTATGTATGTATGTATGTATGTATGTATGTGTGTGTGTGTGTGTGTGTGTGTGTGTGTGTGTGTGTGTGTGTGTGTGTGTGTGTGTGTGTGTGTGTGTGTGTGTGTGTGTGTGTGTTAGTAACCCAAAGTACCTCACAAGTTGTCCTTCCCACTCAAAACCTCTCGGCATTCTCCCTTCCCATCAGCCCATCCTACTCAAAACCTGAGCACTATCCTTTCCCATCTGCTCTTACCTGCTTACCTCCTCCCTACCCCCTTCCTTCATCCATCCCCTTCCCCAGACTATCCATCTATCTACCCACCCACCTCCCTCCCAATCTATCGCCCAATCCTCTTACCCATCCACCTTCCCTCTCCCCTATGCACCGACTTTGACCAGCTGGGACATTAGGCCACACCCTCAAGCCCAACCTTCCCCCAGCCCGCGCCCTACAACACAGGCCCCGACACAGGAAAGATCCGGCGAACACCGGCCAAATAACACTGCCACCGACCGTGGCCAGCCAAAGCCAGAGCGGCGCGCCCCGAGGCCCGACGGAGGGTGGGAGGGAGGGAGTCAGAGAGAGAGAGAGAGAGAGAGAGAGAGAGAGAGAGAGAGAGAGAGAGAGAGAGAGAGAGAGAGAGAGAGAGAGAGGAACGTTCCTGTGGCTTGGTCGACGTATTTATACACGAGCCGGGGGGAGGGGAAAACGGTGGCAGTGGCTAGGACTTCGTTCACCGTAGACCGTTCATTGGAGTGGTCGAGCGAGGGAACTTTGGGATGAGCACGTCAGTGTGGCTCGTAAGGTTTTCTTAACTATACATGTCGTAGGCGATGACGAAGCTATGGTGGTGGAGATACACGTGGGGGATTTTTCCTCTTTCTCTTTTGAACTCTATTTACACTCGATGGGTTGAGCAACGCGAAAATGACTATACAGAGAGCTTTTCAAGCACTGTCTGTAACTTTGATTCCAACAATATCTCTTTCGAAATGCAAATCACAGACAGTGAAGGGATGTTATGGAGCTAAGTGTATCAGTACAGCAGTTTCAAAGTAAGTTCGTATTCTAGGGAGAGAGAGAGAGAGCAAATCTTTATCTTGTTCACTTTCATGTACGTTGTGGCACAAATTACTGCGATTCGCTATGTAAACCTTATCTGACTGTCACCACACGAGAATTCCATTAAGTGTTCTGTGGCCAAGACCATAAACAAAACTAATAATAATGATGAAAGAGCACAATACCTTGACGCATCCGGGCCACACACAGTAGACCATACCACGAACGGGTCTTTTTATACTAAAGAACCCAGACGTGTCAAGACCATAGCAAAAGGGGCAGAAAGGAAAAGAATCCGATTCCATTAAAAAACATATTCATCAAATCAAGAGTCCTGGATCCTCTCTATCTCTCGCTACCAACAGAGAGGTTCTGAAGTCTATTCCAATACCTCACATGTATAGGAGTTCTTCGTACATGATGACCCGACCCCCCAGCAAAGACATTCGAGACGAAATGAAAACCCCCACTGCAAGTAAGGTCTTCAGGTAAATCCCTCTCGTAATTAATTACTCATCATACTAATGAGTATCAGTGAGGCCAGTCGAAAGGTCAAATGTCGCATCTCTCGCCTTGGGGAAAGAGGTGGCTCCCGCTTGAACTTACAGGTGAGGTTAAATGCTGGCGTACTACATTTGAACATTATGAAATTCATCAAACAATCTAGAATTGCGAAGCGAAACGGTTGTCTGTGTGTGTGTGTGTGTGTGTGTGTGTGTGTGTGTGTGTGTGTGTGTGTGTGTGTGTGTGTGTGTGTGTGGAAGTGTCGCTTTCAGTGGTATTCGTCGTCAGTCTTCAGTCTAACCCGTGTGGAAAATGGAGAAAGGAAGGGGTGGGTGATGGGTGGTGTGACCGGTGGGTATCCTATAGTTAAACAGGCGGGGAAATCGTGTCCCAAAATGTGCCAACATCTCGCCCATTTTTCATCGCCGATCCTTCGAAAAACCTGAAGTAGCTGATCGAGAAGAAAACAAAACAAAAACAAAAACAAAAACACATCAAATCTTCATTTACCTCAGACAATCTCTCTCTCTCTCTCTCTCTCTCTCTCTCTCTCTCTCTCTCTCTCTCTCTCTCTCTCTCTCTCTCTCTCTCTCCCCACGGGGTAAAATTTCTAACGAGTTCGGCTGGAATGAACAAGAACAAATCAATGGCCCATTTTCTTTTTCATCCAAGGAAGGAAGGGGGGGGGACGCAAACAAAAAAAAGAAAAAACGTAGAAAAAAACCTTCAGCTTTCCCATTTCCCAGAATACCTTGGGAGTGAAGCGGGTCGGGATGAAAAGATATCAATGAATGTTGGGATATAAGTGATGAGCCACGTCACTGGGATACTGACACTGTAAACAACGTCACTGGGATACTGACACTGTAAACAACGTCACTGGGATACTGACACTGTAAACAACGTCACTGGGATACTGACACTGTAAACAACGTCACTGGGACACTTACACTGTAAACAACGTCACTGGGATATTGACACTGTAAACAACGCCACTGGGATATTGACACTGTAAACAACGTCACTGGGATATTGACACTGTAAACAACGCCACTGGGATATTGACACTGTAAACAACGTCACTGGGATATTGACACTGTAAACAACGCCACTGGGATACTGACACTGTAAACAACGTCACTGGGACACTGACACTGTAAACAACGTCACTGGGATACTGACACTGTAAACAACGTCACTAGGAACACTGGCACAGTAAACAACGTCACTGGGACACTCACACTGTAAACAACGTCACTGGGATATTGACACTGTAAACAACGCCACTGGGATATTGACACTGTAAACAACGTCACTGGGATATTGACACTGTAAACAACGCCACTGGGATATTGACACTGTAAACAACGTCACTGGGATATTGACACTGTAAACAACGCCACTGGGATACTGACACTGTAAACAACGTCACTGGGATATTGACACTGTAAACAACGCCACTAGGAACACTGGCACAGTAAACAACGTCACTGGGACACTTACACTGTAAACAACGTCACTGGGACACTCACACTGTAAACTACGTCACTGGGACACTTACACTGTAAACAACGTCACTAGGAACACTGACACAGTAAACAACGTCACTGGGACACTGACACTGTAAACAACGTCACTGGGATATTGACACTGTAAACAACGTCACTGGGACACTGACACTGTAAACAACGTCACTGGGATACTGACACTGTAAACAACGTCACTGGGACACTGACACTGTAAACAACGTCACTGGGACACTGACACTGTAAACAACGTCACTGGGACACTTACACTGTAAACAACGTCACTGGGACACTGACACTGCAAACAACGTCACTGGGACACTTACACTGTAAACAACGCCACTGGGACACTGACACTGTAAACAACGTCACTGGGATATTGACACTGTAAACAACGTCACTGGGACACTGACACTGTAAACAACGTCACTGGGACACTTACATTGTAAACAACGTCACTGGGATATTGACACTGTAAACAACGCCACTAGGAACACTGACACAGTAAACAACGTCACTAGGAACACTGGCACAGTAAACAACGTCACTGGGAACACTGGCACAGTAAACAACGTCACTAGGACACTGACACTGTAAACAACGTCACTAGGAACACTGACACAGTAAACAACGTCACTGGGACACTCACACTGTAAACAACGTCACTGGGATATTGACACTGTAAACAACGTCACTAGGAACACTGGCACAGTAAACAACGTCACTGGGACACTCACACTGTAAACAACGTCACTGGGATATTGACACTGTAAACAACGTCACTGTGACACTGACACTGTAAACAACGTCACTGGGACACTTACACTGTAAACCACGTCATTGGGACACAGAACACTTACACAGTAAACAACGCGATTGGAACATTGCCACTGTAAACAACGGGACGGGAAATAATGTATACTGTAAATGTTACTTCGATTTCAGGCCAATGTTGGGGGTTCTGGGTGAGCGAAAACACGTTCCAGGTGTTTACATTCATACGAGTGGCTTTCAGATGTGTTCACTGTGGGGCCTTCTCTCTCTCTCTCTCTCTCTCTCTCTCTCTCTCTCTCTCTCTCTCTCTCTCTCTCTCTCTCTCTCTCTCTCTCCCCTGCCTCTCATCTTCATCCTATCTACTACCACCTTCCTTTCCTCTTCCCTACTATCTAGTCTCTTCTACTACTACTACCACTACTTTCCTCTGTCCCATCATCACAAAAACCCCATTATCTTTCCTCCTCCCACTGTGTACTACCTTCTTCTTCCTCTCTCTCTCTCTCGCCTCCGTACGAACACCCTCTCCTCCTCCTCCTCCTCCTTCTTCTTCTTCTTCTTCTTCTTCTTCTCTTCTCCTCCTCCTTCTCCCCATCCTCCTTCCTCTTCTTTTTCTTCTTCTTCTCCTCCTCTGTCTGCAACCACCTCCTCTCTCCTCCCTCTTCCCCAGCTACGACCCCTCCCTCCCTACACCTCACACTCACCATAATCACTGTCCTCTGCTTCTTTATATTCCCTCTTCGACCTCATTGTTCAAACTCACTACTACCCATCCCATGGTATTGATTCCCTCATCCCTTCATCCATCCCCCGCACTCCTTTGCCACTATCTATTTCCCCAATTGTCACTCCTCCTCCTCCTCTTCTTCTTCTCCTCCTCCCACTTCTTCGTCTTCTTCTCTTTTCCTCTCACTCTCCTCTCTGCATCTTCGATCTCTCTCCTTCTCCTCCTGTTCCATCCCGGCTTCTCAGAGAAACATTCCATCCTCTCTATCCTTTCCCGTCACTCTTCCATATGCCTATCCATCACAGTTCGATCCTTTATCTTACATGCCCTTCCCCTGGCCGCCCTTGGTGGAAGAACGCACTGAAGAGGAACTGAAGAAAGCATTTGACTTTGATTTTGACACTGTGGTTAGTAAAGCGAGCATCTACCTTTGATTTTGACACAGGAAAATAACCAAGCATTTTGACTTTGATTTTGACACAGGAAAATAACCAAGCATCTACCTTTGATTTTGACATAGAAAAATAACCAAGCATTTTGACTTTGATTTTGACACAGGAAAATAACCAAGCATCTACCTTTGATTTTGACACAGGAAAGTTACCAAGCATGTGACGTTGATTTTGGCTTTGAGCGAACTCAGGCAAACATGGTTTTGATTTTGATTTTTGACCCTGAACATTCGAAATGCTACGGTCCGTCCTTCCATTTGGTTTTAAGGACAAAGCGTTCAAGGGAAACAGGTGACAGACCATACATAAGTAACCATCACACACACACACACACACACACATACACACACACACACACACACACACACACACACACACACACACACACACACAAATAATACCTCATGCAATACCTCATAATTTTCTCATCTAGCGCCCCCCTCCTATTTATTCGCTCCCCTGTGAATATTCCTTTTTTTTCTTTTTCACTTTCCATTAATTTTCCCTGAAGTTCCTCCATCCTCGTCCTTCTACCTGATCCCTCTTTCATCACTCTCTCCTCATCTCTCCTCTGTTATCAAACCTTTCCTGCAATCCCCCACCCCTGTTACCAGACTCCCCTGTTATCATAATCCGCTTAAATTAACCTCGAAAAATCCATTATTTCCCCTCAGTGTTGTGCTCTCGCCCGTGTGCAGCCTGTCATTTCCCCTCTCTGCCGTAATACCCCTCCCCCCCCCAGCCGCCAATCCTCACTCCTTTCCATTTCGTACCTCTCACCCCTTTCCATACCGTCCCCTCCTTCACTCCTTTCCATTCCATACCACTCACTCCTTTTTATTCCGTCCCCCCTTCACTCCTTTCCATTCCATACCTCTCACCCCTTTCCATTCCGTCCTCCTTCACTCCTTTCCATTCCACACCTCTCACTCCTTTTTATTCCATGCTCTCCCACCCATTCCTTTCCATACCCCTCACCATTATCAGTCCGTCTACACCAATGCCAACCATCTCCTCCATCCCCCTTTTACCCATTTCTTTACCTCCCTCCCAATTACCCATTACTGCAAACCACTTCTCTCGTAGCATCAACAATTTTTCTCCCTATTACCGACCATATTCCACCCCTCCCTCCAATTAACAACCATTTTCACCCATCACTTTCACTGTCAGCCAATCGCGTTCATCCATTCTCCATCCCACTTATCGACCATATAATCATCTATTCCACCTTATTATCAACCACATTCATCCATTTCCTTCTTAATGAACAATCACGTTCCCCATTTCCTTCCCTACTGTTAACAACATTCAACCATTTCCTTCCGTATAATCAAGCACATTCACCCATTTTCCACCCAATTATCGACCGCATTCACTTATTTCCCTCCCAATTCTCGACCGCATTCACCCATTTCCCTCCCAGTGATCGACCGCATTCACCCATTTCCCTCCCAGTGATCGACCATATTCACCCATTTCCCTCCCAGTGATCGACCATATTCACCCATTTCCCTCCCAGTGATCGACCATATTTACCCATTTCCCTCCCAATTATCAACCACACTCACCCATTTCCCTCCCAGTGATCGACCATATTCACCCATTTCCCTCCCAGTGATCGACCATATTCACCCATTTCCCTCCCAACGATCGACCATATTCACCCATTTCCCTCCCACTTATCAACCACACTCACCCTTTTCCCTCCCTATTATCGACCACATTCACTCTTTTCCCTCCCTATCATCATACAAAGTTCAACCATTCCCATTTCTACCATAAACCCCTTTTATATATATATATATATATATATATATATATATATATATATATATATATATATATTTTTTTTTTTTTTTCACTACATGTGAGTGAAAATGATTTTGTGTGATCGGGGCCTGAACATGCAGGAGGGTGAAAGGAGGGCAAGGAATAGAGTGAATTGGAGCGATGTGGTATACCGGGGTTGACGTGCTGTCAGTGGATTGAATCAGGGCATGTGAAGCGTCTGGGGTAAACCATGGAAAGCTGTGTAGGTATGTATATTTGCGTGTGTGGACGTATGTATATACATGTGTATGGGGGTGGGTTGGGCCATTTCTTTCGTCTGTTTCCTTGCGCTACCTCGCAAACGCGGGAGACAGCGACAAAGCAAATAAAAAAAAAATATATATATATTCTTTTTCATCCTCAGTGCCACTATCCCTTCCTGACAACTGATCCCCCTGGACACACCTCTACCCTCAACATATTAATTTCCTTCCTACCACCACGTCTGTCGCTCATTTCCCTTCATCACCAGCGACCCCACGGCCACCCATTTTCTTTTCATCCGAGTACCGCAGCCCCATCTACCCATTTTCTCTTTGCCTTCACTTACATCCCCTACCGTATCTACTATGCGTTAGCCTCTGCCCCTGTCGTAAAGTGCCCCCATCGTAAGTACTTGTGTATTAGTAGGTGCTCCCTTCATCTACATGTATATAAGTAGGTGCTCCCTTCATCTACATGTATATAAGTAGGTATTCCTTTCGTCTACATGTATATAAGTAGGTGCTCCCTTCATCTACATGTATATAAGTAGGTATTCCTTTTGTCTACATGTATATAAGTAGGTGCTCCCTTCATCTACATGTATATAAGTATCTACTCCCTTCATCTACAGCACTCTGGACTCACTTACGAAGCCTATCCCAACACTTTACACTACACACACACACACACACACACACACACACACACACACACACACACAAACACACACACACACACACAAACACATACCATTCAATCCCCATCTTCATCACCAACAGACACACTCACTTCTCTCCACCACACACTCCTCCATCCACCATCACACCCGGCTCTTCTCTCACTCTCTCTCTCTCTCTCTCTCTCTCTCTCTCTCTCTCCCACAATCCGCTTACCCCCTCCCCTTGTATACCCTTCCCCCTAAACACTCCTCCCACCCCAGATCTTCCCCTCCCTCCCCCACCTTCTACATGGGCTGGTGCAGACCGGTACAGCTGCTATTCCCAGGATGGAGGACACGATAGCTACTATTCCTAGGATGGAAGAATTGATAGTTCTTAATCCCAGGATGAGAGGAAACTATAGCTGCCATTCCCAGGATGGATGAAACGATAGTTCCTATTCCCAGGATGGAGGAAACGATAGCTTCTAATCCTAGGACGGGAGGGACGATAGCTGCTTTCTATCCTAGGATGGGAGGAACAGGCATTTTACGCGCCTGGGGAACCGATACTTACCATTTCTCTTTTTTATCCCACGTCTTTTGTCTTAGCCTCAGCCGTTCATTAGGGAGGAAGGGCGTAACGCTCACATCATCTCCCCCCCCGCACCTCACACGGCTCTCATCCCCACAAGAACCCTTACGCCACCTGAACACAGGGGTTATAAAACCATGTAAGGAAGGAGATAGGGTGGAGGGAGGGATACGGCCTTTTAGTCCCTCATTGTCAGCCGGGGAAGGGGAGGGGAAGGGGAGGGGGTGACGGAATGGGGGGAAGGGGGGTGTGTGGGATGAGGTGTGTGTGGGGGGGTGGGAGATGGTAGGGTATTATACCTGCATTCTTATTGATTCCTTCCTCCCCTCTCCCTCCCCTCTTCCTCCCCTCTCCCTCCCCTCTTCCTCCCCCCAGTGCTATTAATACCTGTGTCACATGTAGAGGGGAGTCTCTTGGGATGCCACACGCACTCATGAGTGCGTTGGGCCACCACACAAACTCACACACACACACACACACACACACACACACAAGGCCTCCACACACTCCAGCTTATGTGTGTGTGTGTGTGTGTGTGTGTGTGTGTGTGTGTGTGTGTGTGTGTGTGTTCATCTCCCCTCCATAGACTCACAGTAATGAATTCATAACCTAAACACACTCTATATATATATATATATATATATATATATATATATATATATATATATATATATATATATATATATATATATATTGCTTTGTCGCTGTCTTCCGCGTTTGCGAGGTAGCGCAAGGAAACAGACGAAAGAAATGGCCCAACCCACCCACATACACGTATATACATACACGTCCCCACACGCATATATACATACCCATACATCTCAATGTACACATATATATACACACACAGACACATACATATATACACATGCACACAATTCACACTGCCTTTATTCATTCCCATCGCCACCTCGCCACACATGGAACATATATATATATATATATATATATATATATATATATATATATATATATATATATATATATATTGCACACACACGCCAAAAGATCAGAATGTTTAACCTAAAAAGATCAGAAGAATACACTTGGGCTATTTACCTAAAAACACATGGCTCAGAGCGAGAGGCAAAATATTCTGTTCCCCTTCAGGGGTTGCGGGTTCGGCCAAGGGCGGCCCATGGGAGGCTGAAGCCGGAGAGGCTGAGCTGAGCGTAGGATATGCAGCCTCGGGCGGCCACGACCCTGGTCACACAAATGCATTACCTGGACCCCCTGTTACCCGAGGTCGGAGGTCATGGCTGCATTGTGATCCCGAAGGCCAAAAAATGAAAAATAAAAAGAAGAAAATAAAATAGTTAAAAGACGTTCCATGTCATCATACGAGATGTGTAACACAAGATGTAATTTTTCTATTAGACAAATGAATAAAAAAAAGAAATAAACAAAAATAAAAAGGTTTTTTTTTTTTATAATAATGGTCGACGGAGGGCAAGGGTTTTTATAATAATGGCCGACGGAGGGCAAGGGGTTTTATGATAGTGGTCGAAGGAGGGCGTTTTGTATGAATCCATTATACCTCCTAAAAAAACCAAGGTTCGTGAGGAAGGTCTGCGCGCGAAGGCCACACGACACTGCGAACAACATACGTCTCTGGTATTACCGATGGTTCTCGTCGTGAACAAGCAGAACGAACCACCATCACCATCACCATCACCACCACCATCACCACCATCACCATCACCACCATCACCACCATCACCATCACCACCATCACCACCACCACCATCACCATCACCACCATCACCATCACCATCACCACCATCACCATCACCACCATCACCACCATCACCATCACCATCACCACCATCACCCACCACCATCACCACCACCATCACCACCACCACCATCACCATCACCACCACCACCATCACCATCACCATCATCACCATCACCATCACCACCATCACCATCACCACCATCACCACCATCACCATCACCAACCATCACCATCACCACCATCACCATCACCTCACCCACCACCATCACCATCACCACCATCACCACCATCACCATCACCATCACACCATCACCACCACCATCACCATCACCATCACCACCATCACCATCACCACCATCACCACCATCCACCATCACCCATCACCATCACCATCACCACCATCACCATCACCACCATCACCATCACCACCATCACCATCACCACCATCCCACCATCACCACCACCACCATCACCACCCCATCCATCACCATCCACCATCACCTCACCATCACCATCACCATCACCACCATCACACCATCCACCATCACCACCATCACCACACCACACACCATCACCACCATCACCATCACACACCATCACCACCACTCACACCATCACCACACACCATCACCACATCACCATCATCTCCAACATCCCATCATCATCTCCAACAGTCCCATCATCTCCAACAGTCCCATCATCTCCAACAGTCCCATCATCATCTCCAACAGTCCCATCATCTCCAACAGTCCCATCATCATCTCCCAACAGCCCCATCATCTCCCAACAGTCCCATCATCATCTCCCAACAGTCCCATCATCTCCAACATCCCATCATCATCTCCCAACAGGTCCCATCATCTCCAACATCCCATCATCATCTCCAACAGTCCCATCATCTCCAACAGTCCCATCATCATCTCCAACAGTCCCATCATCATCTCCCAACAGCCCCATCATCTCCCAACAGTCCCATCATCTCCAACATCCCATCATCATCTCCAACAGTCCCATCATCTCCAACATCCCATCATCATCTCCCAACAGCCCCATCATCTCCCAACAGTCCCATCATCTCCAACATCCCATCATCTCCCAATAGCCCCATCATCTCCCAACAGTCCCATCATCATCTCCCAACAGCCCCATCATCTCCCAATAGCCCCATCATCTCCCAACAGTCCCATCATCTCCAACAGTCCCATCATCTCCAACATCCCATCATCTCCCAACAGCCCCATCATCTCCCAATAGCCCCATCATCTCCCAACAGTCCCATCATCTCCAACATCCCATCATCTCCCAATAGCCCCATCATCTCCCAATAGCCCCATCATCTCCCAACAGTCCCATCATCATCTCCCAACAGCCCCATCATCTCCCAATAGCCCCATCATCTCCCAACAGTCCCATCATCTCCAACATCCCATCATCATCTCCAACAGTCCCATCATCTCCAACAGTCCCATCATCATCTCCCAACAGGTCCCATCATCTCCAACAGTCCCATCATCTCCAACATCCCATCATCATCTCCAACAGTCCCATCATCTCCAACATCCCATCATCATCTCCAACAGTCCCATCATCTCCAACATCCCATCATCTCCCAACAGTCCCATCATCATCTCCAACAGTCCCATCATCTCCAACATCCCATCATCATCTCCAACAGTCCCATCATCATCTCCAACAGTCCCATCATCATCTCCAACAGTCCCATCATCATCTCCCAACAGTCCCATCATCATCTCCAACAGTCCCATCATCTCCAACATCCCATCATCATCTCCAACAGTCCCATCATCTCCAACATCCCATCATCTCCCAACAGTCCCATCATCATCTCCCAACAGTCCCATCATCATCTCCAACAGTCCCATCATCATCTCCAACAGTCCCATCATCTCCAACATCCCATCATCTCCCAATAGCCCCATCATCTCCCAACAGTCCCATCATCATCTCCAACAGTCCCATCATCTCCAACAGTCCCATCATCATCTCCAACAGTCCCATCATCTCCAACAGTCCCATCATCTCCAACATCCCATCATCTCCCAATAGCCCCATCATCTCCCAACAGTCCCATCATCTCCAACAGTCCCATCATCTCCAACAGTCCCATCATCTCCAACATCCCATCATCTCCCAACAGGTCCCATCATCTCCAACAGTCCCATCATCTCCCAATAGCCCCATCATCTCCCAACAGTCCCATCATCTCCAACAGTCCCATCATCTCCAACAGTCCCATCATCTCCAACATCCCATCATCTCCCAATAGCCCCATCATCTCCCAACAGTCCCATCATCTCCAACAGTCCCATCATCTCCAACATCCCATCATCTCCCAATAGCCCCATCATCTCCCAACAGTCCCATCATCATCTCCCAACAGCCCCATCATCTCCCAATAGCCCCATCATCTCCCAATAGCCCCATCATCTCCCAACAGCCCCATCATCTCCCAACAGTCCCATCATCATCTCCAACAGTCCCATCATCATCTCCCAACAGCCCCATCATCTCCCAATAGCCCCATCATCTCCCAATAGCCCCATCATCTCCCAATAGCCCCATCATCTCCCAATAGCCCCATCATCTCCCAACAGTCCCATCATCATCTCCAACAGTCCCATCATCTCCAACAGTCCCATCATCATCTCCAACAGTCCCATCATCTCCAACAGTCCCATCATCATCTCCAACAGTCCCATCATCTCCAACATCCCATCATCTCCCAACAGCCCCATCATCTCCCAACAGCCCCATCATCTCCCAACAGTCCCATCATCATCTCCAACAGTCCCATCATCATCTCCAACAGTCCCATCATCTCCAACATCCCATCATCTCCCAACAGCCCCATCATCTCCCAATAGCCCCATCATCTCCCAACAGCCCCATCATCTCCCAATAGCCCCATCATCTCCCAACAGTCCCATCATCTCCAACATCCCATCATCTCCCAATAGCCCCATCATCTCCCAACAGTCCCATCATCATCTCCCAACAGTCCCATCATCTCCCACCAGTCCCATCATCATCTCCCAACAGCCCTATCATCTCCCAATAGCCCCATCATCTCCCACCAGTCCCATCATCATCTCCCAACAGCCCCATCATCTCCCAATAGCCCCATCATCTCCCAACAGTCCCATCATCATCCAACAGTCCCATCATCTCCAACAGTCCCATCATCTTCCCAACAGTCCCATCATCATCTCCCAACAGTCCCATCATCTTCCAACAGTCCCATCATCTTCCAACAGTCCCATCATCTCCCAACAGTCCCATCATCTCCCAACAGTCCCATCATCTCCCAACAGTCCCATCATCATCTCCCAACAGCCCCATCATCTCCCAATAGCCCCATCATCTCCCAACAGTCCCATCATCATCTCCCAACAGCCCCATCATCTCCCAATAGCCCCATCATCTCCCACCAGTCACCTCATACCGAGACGATTCACTTCCCCCCTTGCTCTGCGCGCAGCCAACCCGCGCCTTTGCTGTCATGCAGCAGCCTCCGTGCGCGCACACAAGCCTCTCCCACGGCAGGAGACACGCATGAGATGAATGCACCAGCTTCCGTGAGTCTTGATCAGCCTAGATGGAACACACGGAAGGAGTCTGTGGGGTTCAATACCGTCCTTATCGATTCTCCATTATAACCGTAATGAAATCGGAACTTTTGAACACGATCCCCTCTATCGAACCTGGGCAAGTGGATCAAAAGTCCGCATCGCTACTGGATACACTAACTAGGCGCAAAACGCCCAAAGAATTACTTATATAATGGTCCATAACAGACTTGACAATAAAGACACATATTAGTGCATTTTAGGGCCAAAACTGATATACGTAAGTTGGGTCAGGCGCATTTCTAACTCAAGTCTTATAAGCCATTCGAGACTTTAGATGGTCAACTCGAAACGACTCGAAGACTTCCTCTAAACACTTCTCTGGTCTGAACATCATTCCTCAAAACCGAGACATAAATAAAAACAACGAAGAAGACGGGTAATGGAAACATTTTTGCAAATTCAACACAATGCACGTCCATCTTCGCTCGGACTGGCGTGGCGTTTTTTTTTAGCAAGCCAGTTATGAAGGGTACGGTTAAAACAGACTGTTTCCATTATTCCCACATTCTTTCCCTTCAACTTCCAGTCTGTCGTGTCTCTCTCCCCTCAGTATATAATTGTCCGCAGTCC
>NC_092237.1:56006207-56076207 GCF_036320965.1 Panulirus ornatus | reverse complement strand
CGCTGATTATTATCATAAAAGGAAGACAGGATTAATGAGGCTTATGACTTATCACGGAGGGAGGATTAATTGATCAGAGGACATGACTGATCACGATGCATATACTCACCACAATCATCTATTAATGACTGAAGAATATGCATGATTGATCATGTAGCAGTACTGATCACAAGGGATACATTTGAAGTTTCTTTTTCTTTTCTCCAGTAACCTTCACCACTCATATAGCTTTCGGTTACAGTTACCGATAACACATGAGAATATAGCATGATTAAGCTAAGCAGCTATGTACCAGCTATATCTATAGCCTTCGTCTCTTCTAAGCCTGGCTTTCATGCGAGGGCCAAGAGCTATCTCAGACATATAAAGACGAACTCATAGAGATAAATATATATAGATAAATCCTATGAGCTTACTTTAAGCCAACCGGAGTTTGGTGTCAAATTTCTTCAAGGAACCTCAAAAGATTGAGGAAAAATTGGAATAACACACACAGACAACACATACACCACCCGGAATTACATTATTTCGTGGAGTAAAAGTATCGAAAGATTTTTCCAGAATTTTCTGGAAACTTGGCTCAACCATTATGCCACCGACGAAGATTAGTCCAGCTTCGTGAATCCCAATAGAATTTCATGCCATTGTATACTCTTCTGTGATTCTTGCAGTATGCAGAATGTTTGTTTATTCTCCTATGAATAAGCTACTTGAAATGGAAAACGGAAACATTCCACACAGAAAATGTATTATGTTGATATGATGATTCCCCTCAATATTCTGGCGCACCTGAAACTCTCCTGAGCAAGAAAATGGACGTGGGCAACTCAAGGAAGGTCCGTTCGTTGTGACGTCTGTTTCTTTCCTCATACCGGTAAGCCTTGGAGCTCTGTACCTTCTCCTGTTCTTTAGAACAACTCCGATCTGCCCATTCTCAAAATTCTTCCATTTCCTCTTATATTCTTGCATTATTAGTGATCCTTCTTTTATCCCTTACTTATCTATCTATGTATCCCTTTTCATATTTCATGTTTAAGGCGTGTCTTCAGTGAGAACTTCTGCCCTGGACTGTAGCCTTCCACGTCAAATTACATTACTTATCTATCTTTGTATCCCTTTTCATATTTCATATTTCCGGCGTGTCTTCAGTGAGAACTTCTGCCCTGGACTGTCGCCTTCCACGTCAAAATACATTACTTATCTATCTTTGTATCCCTTTTCATATTTCATATTTCCGGCGTGTCTTCAGTGAGAACCTCAGCCCTGGACTGTAGCCTTCCACGTCAAAATACAGTCAGAAGGATCAAGGTATGAGCAGCCAGTGTCCGTCCCACCATCAGACACTAAGAGAAGGCCTTAACATAAGTCTACAAAGACCTTCGACGTCGAGGAAACCATGGTTATGCACAGGGGGGGGGGACTAAGAACGTGGCTTACAAGAGAGTCCTGATGAGGGACGATGAGTTATGATGAGGGGACAATGAGTTATGATGAGAGGACGATGAGTTACGATGAGGCTGGGGGAGACCGCGATACGTTCTGCCTCCTTCCTTCCATACGAAGTTTACAGGTAATTCTTCTCCCCCTGACTCACTTGTTACGCTCTTCTACCTTCACCAACCTCCTATCTGTGTCTCTTATCTCCCCCTCAACCATGATACACCGCTACGAAAGAGCCCAGTCGTCTGTTCCCATGTGTGTGGACTCCTTTCAATCCCCTTCGTAACTTTAGTCAAAGGACATCAGGAGGATATGAGGGACGAGGTCCTGAAAGATTTTGCCATCCTTACCTGCGGAGAGGGGGGGGGGGGACTCCCGGAGGAGAGTTAGGATTATCAAAGGGAAGGATGGAGTCTAAAGTGAGTTTATGTGACTCCCGCAGCCAGTATGGTACAGTATGGCTACACACCGAGGCATTACTGCAGATATATTTACAAAAATTGGGATGACCATAAGGCCACCTCTTCCAGTTCTCCGTCAGGAGTCTTTCTAATGAGTTTGAGGAGCAGAGAACTTCCAGTTAATTATCACCTTTAACCTTCACCCAGTCTCTTTCTATTATACTCATTATTCCACCTCAAATGATCTAGTATCACGTTTCCCCACTTTCTTTTCCTTAATGCTTTCTGCTTTCTCCTGTTCTGCATCTTCTCCTTCTTATCCTCCACTCCTTGAGATATTACCTTTTCCTCCTATTCTATTTCTCTATTTATCTTGAAGCACCTCTTCCCTCATTTCCATTTCATCCACTGCATTCCACCTTTTCGTAATATGTGTATCCTTCAATATACTTCTCATGTCGTGGAGAAAAGCTCTCGCGGGGGAAGCCAGACCGTAAACGAGATATATAAATGGGGGCGAAAGATATAGGATTAAGGAGAGGAGAAGGAAAACATGAAATGGTGATTCTGAAGGAAGTGGAAATTCTACCTTTTTAAAAAAAAAAGAAGTCAAATTTCTTCGACCTGTTCATCCCTTCTCTTGCCTTGTTCTTCTCATGCTCGTCTTCTCTCATCCTCGTCGTCTTTCGCTTCACATCGAGTTCCTGTCGAACCGGGAACATGAGTGCGCCAGCAAGATGAGACGGCCTTCCGTGCCTGGGGTCATGCGCTATCAATTTCGCTCGCTGGAGTCCAGCACACACACACAAACACACACACACACACACACACACACACACACAGGATCACGGCAAGTGTACAAGAAGCCTCAGTCACACCAGAATAGTCTTACATCTATATCACGATTGTGTTTTTCTTCCTCAAAAAAAAAAAAAAAAACATTGAAACATCAATGAACTCAAATGACCCGTTCAGCTCCAGAGGTCCATCTTCACAGATGTATAGCACTGCCTTCCACTGAACACACACAGAGAGTAAAACCACCTTTATGGTTTTGGCCTCAAGAGTTCAAAAGGCCATGTCTCCTGGGTCTACTACGGAGGTCTTCAAAGCCATGTTCTGTCCAGGTTGATCCCGCAGGACCAATGTACGCCACTGTCTATCTGGATTGGATGGTATTAATACCCCGATGCTCTTACGCTGGACGGTAAATTGACAGCGCCAGTGACGTAATCTTGCCTCCTTGCTCACTGCACGACTTTCATTTGTCAGAAGGCTGTCAAATTAATAACATATATCTCGATACAGGACTGATATATATATATATATATATATATATATATATATATATATATATATATATATATATATATATATATATATATATATATTTTTTTTTTTTTTTTTTTTTTATAACTCGTCGCTGTCTCCCGCGGTTGCGAGGTAGCGCAAGGAAACAGACGAAAGAAATGGCCCAACCCCCCCCCATACACATGTACATACACACGTCCACACACGCAAATATACATACCTACACAGCTTTCCATGGTTTACCCCGGACGCTTCACATGCCTTGATACAATCCACTGACAGCACGTCAACCCCTGTATACCACATCGCTCCAATTCACTCTATTCCTTGCCCTCCTTTCACCCTCCTGCATGTTCAGGCCCCGATCACACAAAATCTTCTTCACTCCATCTTTCCACCTCCAATTTGGTCTCCCTCTTCTCCTCGTTCCCTCCACCTCCGACACATATATCCTCTTGGTCAATCTTTCCTCACTCATTCTCTCCATGTGCCCAAACCATTTCAAAACACCCTCTTCTGCTCTCTCAACCACGCTCTTTTTATTTCCACACATCTCTCTTACCCTTACGTTACTTACTCGATCAAACCACCTCACACCACACATTGTCCTCAAACATCTCATTTCCAGCACATCCATCCTCCTGCGCACAGCTCTATCCATAGCCCACGCTTCGCAACCATACAACATTGTTGGAACCACTATTCCTTCAAACATACCCATTTTTGCTTTCCGAGATAATGTTCTCGACTTCCACACATTTTTCAAGGCTCCCAAAATTTTCGCCCCCTCCCCCACCCTATGATCCACTTCCGCTTCCATGGTTCCATCCGCTGACAGATCCACTCCCAGATATCTAAAACACTTCACTTCCTCCAGTTTTTCTCCATTCAAACTCACCTCCCAATTGACTTGACCCTCAACCCTACTGTACCTAATAACCTTGCTCTTATTCACATTTACTCTTAACTTTCTTCTTCCACACACTTTACCAAACTCCGTCACCAGCTTCTGCAGTTTCTCACATGAATCCGCCACCAGCGCTGTATCATCAGCGAACAACAACTGACTCACTTCCCAAGCTCTCTCATCCCCAACAGACTTCATACTTGCCCCTCTTTCCAAGACTCTTGCATTTACCTCCCTAACAACCCCATCCATAAACAAATTAAACAACCATGGAGACATCACACACCCCTGCCGCAAACCTACATTCACTGAGAACCAATCACTTTCCTCTCTTCCTACACGTACACATGCCTTACATCCTCGATAAAAACTTTTCACTGCTTCTAACAACTTATATATATATATATATATATATATATATATATATATATATATATATATATATATATATTTCGTCTGTTTCCTTGCGCTTCCTCGCAAACGCGGGAGACAGCGACAAAGCAGAATAAAAAATATAAAATAATATATACATATATATATATATATATATATATATATATATATATATATATATATATATACTTCCCACGTATTCCCTGCGTGTCGTAGAAGGCGACTAAAAAGGGAGTGAAAATCCTCCCCTCCCATTTTCAACTTTCCAAAAGAAGGAAGAGAGAAGGGGGCCAAGTGAGGCGTCTTTCATCCAAGTTAACATATGGGAATACCACCTCAGGAGTGAGTTGGGGAGGAACACACACTCTCCCACAGACCAACTTACGTTTTCCTCCGCTAACTTCAGCGACAGTTCGAGACTGATTCGGGAGGCGGAGGAGGGCGATGCATCGCTCTTACTTCTGCCGGAGCTCCGAGACACCGCAAGTTCGAACTGGTCTCTGAACCACCCGGCGCATATCAAAGCCCACTTCAAATTTTCGAAAGATACCGGGATTCCTCACTGTATTACTCAGTCTCGTACCGTCGTTACCAAGGGGGTTCGAATGCCCCGAGTGGGCCGTTAAACAGAGGCAAAACTCCACTGGATCCAGATCTGACCGGAGAATGAACCTCTGAGCAACGAATCATTCGAGGGATCTAACTAACTACACCATGGCATCCTAGACGAAAGAAGTCAGAAAGTCGGGCTGGCAGAGAGAGAGAGAGAGAGAGAGAGAGAGAGAGAGAGAGAGAGAGAGAGTCGGGCTGGCAAAGATAGATAGATAGGTAGATAGATAGATAGAGAGAGAGAGAGAGAGAGAGAGAGAGAGAGAGAGAGAGAGAGAGAGAGAGAGAGAGAGAGAGAGAGAGAGTCGGGCTGGCAAAGATTGATAGATAGATAGATAGATAGATAGATAGAGAGAGAGAGAGAGAGAGAGAGAGAGAGAGAGAGAGAGAGAGAGAGAGAGAGAGAGAGAGAGAGAGAGAGAGAGAGAGAGGTCATTCTGAAGGCGAACCCACGGGGGTTTTTCAATCCCCTGATGAACTCCTGAAATGGAAAGCTGAAAGACTCACTTCATTCATTTCCCGTACGGACTAACGGGACCTGAACTACGGTAATGATGAGTCCCATCTTGATTAAACCTTCCCCCCCCACCCCCCAACCCTTCCTCCTCCTCCTCCTACCCCCTCATCTCCCCCCCTCCCCCTCTCCTCCTTTGAATGGTAAAAATCCATCTGAGTTTTTTTTTTTTTTTTTTGCTCTCCTCATATGCTTTTGGATGTAGGAGTTTCAGAGGATCTTATTTACCGGATCTGTTTAAGAGGTGGGAGGGATATATGCTAAGTGTGTGTGTGTGTGTGTGTGTGTGTGTGTGTGTGTGTGTGTGTTTATGTGTGTGTGTGTATGTGCATATATGTATGTATGTATGTATGTATGTATGTATGTATGTATGTATGATAGTATGATAGTATGTATATACAAAAAGAGATAGAGAGAGAGAGAGAGAGAGAGAGAGAGAGAGAGAGAGAGAGAGAGAGAGAGAGAGAGAGAGAGAGAGAGAGAGAGAGAGAGAGAGAGAGAGAGATCAGAATCTTTAAAAATTTCACAGCATCTAAGTTCTAGAACCCGCCAGTTCAATTTTTTTTTAATAAGACAAGCACTGATCACCGGCAGCTTTTGAGAGCTAAAAAGCTATACGAAATGAACGAATGTACATTTGCAAAAATATAAATCCTAACCTCAAGAAAAAGGTCAAAATTAGAGGAAGAAATGATATAAGAAATGATATAAGAAAATATTCTTTGACTTTCGATGATCTTGAAAATATACGCGAATGAAACACGACCTATACATGTAAACAAGAGGTGTCAATCCTATAGACGACGAGACAGTGTAAAAATAACCCGAAGGGTCTGGTACAATACGGGTCTTTTTCTCCAGCAGCTGAGGTGAGTCGTTCTTCCCCCAGCTGTCGTACGACAGGCGACTTTCGTCCTAGCAGCAGCAGCCTGAGAGAACGCTATACGTATCGGAGGAGGAAGAGGAGGAGGAGGAGGAGGAGGAAGAGGAGGAAGAGGAGGAGGAGGAGGAGGAAGAAGAGGAAGAGGAGGAGGAGGAGGAGGAGGAGGAGGAAGAAGAGGAAGAGGAGAAAGAGGAGGAGGAGAAGGAGGAGGCAACAGGGTGCTACGCTTTCCCGCCGCGCGCACGGAGAGCCACACAGTGCAAAAGTCATATCGGGTACCAGACCCGTCCGTACACAGACGTGAGGGGCGGCAATGGCTTTCTTTTGTGTCGACCTTTCCTTAGGCGTACCCAAGCCCCTGGGCCGGCCGCGCACCCCTCCCACACCCAACGTAAACTCAACCCACCCAGGGGACAGGAGAGGGATAGTGGAGGTACGCGTTCCATCATCATCCCCCGGATAACGGAATGGACGACATGGGAGTCGACGTTCCGTTTGACCTTCTTATTTCGTGGTGTTTGGTCTTGATTCGTTTTCTTTCTTTTTTTTCCTCCTTCTTGCAGAGGATCGCTATGTTTCCCGGAGGTGCTTCGCAGACAGATGGTCGTGGGAAGGGGACTGATGATGATCCCAAGTGGTGGAAAGACGGTCTACACCACAGTTCTGTGTGTGTTGTGTGTGTGTGTGTGTGTGTGTGTGTGTGTGTGTGTGTGTGTGTGTGTGTGTGTGTGTGTGTGTGTGAGTGTGTGTGTATTTATGTGAGCTGGTAACCCTGGTCATTTCCTGAATACTGTCTGACATGCAATAACGAAATGTCGAGGACACACACACACACACACACACACACACACACACACACACACACACACTGTATCTTTCCAGTGTTGGGTGTATCAGACCTACCTTTCATTTTCCTTTCCTCTCTCTGTCTGTCTTGTCTCTCTTTCCCTTCTGTGTCTGTCCCTGCCCCCTTTCCTTTAACTACCATTCCCCCCCCATCCACCCTCTATCCCTCTTTCCCGTCCACACCCTCTATCCCATCCACCCTCCATCCCTCTTTCCCGTCCACACCCTCTATCCCATCCACCCTCTATTCCTCTTTCCCGTCCACACCCTCTATCCCATCCACCCTCTATCCCTCTTTCCCGTCCACACCCTCTATCCCATCCACCCTCTATCCCTCTTTCCCGTCCACACCCTCTATCCCATCCACCCTCTATCCCTCTTTCTCGTCCACACCCTCTATCCCATCCACCCTCTATCCCTCTTTCTCGTCCACACCCTCTATCCCATCCACCCTCTATCCCTCTTTCCCGTCCACACCCTCTATCCCATCCACCCTTCTCGTCCCCTCAGTAAAACAGTCTTGAAGGAAAAAAAAGAAAAATAAAGAAAAAAAAAAAGGGTGAGACACATTCAATTTAACAGTAACCATTCAGCTGTGCTGCCTCCAACGAATGAGGCTTGGGCATGTTCTCTTACCTCACCACAGTACTGCTCTTCAAATCTCACATCCCAACACAAGTTTCCTGTACAATTACACTCTCACTACCTGGCACTGGCACTTGTCTCGACGTCGTATTTCCCTCACGGGCGATCCTGTCTTAAGCTCAGGGACGCATTCGAACACCCTCAACCTCCCCTTCTTGCGTCAATATCAAGACGCGGGACTTATAAATAAAGTCTATTAACCCGGAACGACCAATTGAACGAGGTAATACGTCCGTATCGTCAGAGCCCACCACCCACACCACGAACTCGGAAAAACATGTCTACTGGGCGAAGATATGTGTTTTTAATGGGTCCTGCAGGAACGGCGTGTGCCTGTGTGTGTGTGTGTGTGTGTGTGTGTGTGTGTGTGTGTGTGTGTGTGTGTGTGACTGACGGAGGCGAGGTCGGTCCTCCCCTTCGAAGGAAGAGTAGCAGCAAAAGGAGACATCTCCAGGACCGTGAGGTTCAAGCGGACGAGATGCGATGAGGAGGAACAATGGAAGAGAGAGAGAGAGAGAGAGAGAGAGAGAGAGAGAGAGAGAGAGAGAGAGAGAGAGAGAGAGAGAGAGAGAGAGAGATTGCTTGAGACGTTTCGATGCCAAATCTCCGTGGAAAACAACAACTTCAAGCAGTGAGACACAGAAGACCTTGCAAGAAAAAGAAAAAAAAACAGAAGCACTGATACCCCTACACACACACACAAAAAACCAAGTGAAAATAAGATCAAAGTTGCCATTACAGGCCTTGCTGTTGTGTCCCCAACTGAAGAAAAGCGGACGGTGATCGGGAGACACTTATGTCCTTGCAGTGGCATGATGGAGGAACCATTACAGGATGCAGATATATATATATATATACGTGGCCTTGCCTCAGGTGCCTTCGCCTGCCGAGATAGGCGAGATTAAGACCTCAGAGCTGAGCGAGTCTCGGACGGCGCTGAGGGAGGAGGGAGGCAGGGAGGAGAGGAGAGGAGAGGAGGAGGAGGGAGGAAAAGAGCCTTTTGGGCAGAGGTGGTGATAAATACTACGTTATGAGCCATAGCCACAACCTATTTTCACCAACAATAAGTGATGTGCATCGTAATGGCGGGGGTAGTCCACATGGGTAAAGCACGGAGAATGGCTATTTTCCTTTTTTTAATGTTTTACGTCGTACAAGCACTCACGCCCGGGGAAAGGCGCTTCTTACGGTTGGGTCGTGAGAGGGAAACATATGTGTATGAGATGTGTCAGGCAATGTGCAAAAAAAATGGGATATGAGGGTATTTTCCTTTGTTAGGTGACCCTCGTTTTCTTTGACAGGGTGGAAATTCACATCGGCGATTCGAGAGACTTTTACTCATCCTAGAGTGAATCATGGCCTCTGTGAGTGCGCACTTCGTTATGCCCGAAGGGGGACACTTGTGCTACCGGTGTCTAAATCCAATAGGAGCTTTGGAACATTTCGAGAGGATTCAGACACTTAAAAAGAAAAGTGTTTGGGCCATAAACTGTTAAGGAGGAATGTAACTGGGTTTGAATATAAGTCAGTTATGTCGAAAAATGTCGATAACTTCAGTGTTCAACGTTATATCAACATGTGCATAATATCTAGCGTACAAGACAGACTCCTGGGTTCGAATCCTGGGCGCGGCAGTCGGCCAACACCCATCCTAGGTGTTCATCCCCCTCTCGGGGATGGTTGATAAATGGGCACCTGACTATGGCTGGGGGTGTCTGTGTATGTGTGTGCGTATATATATATGTACGCTAGTAAGTATATGCGTAAATACATCAAAGGTTAAGAGACGAGGCAGCACAAGTGTAACACACACACACACACACACACACACACACACACACACACGCACTTTCTTCTAATCAGATATATCTACCACAAAAAAATAAAAAAAAAATCTACAAGAGCATCCAGCCATCCCTAACTAGCCTTCAGGGATCGAACCAGTGTCTCGAAAAAAGACGAAACGTTCACGAGACACTTGTCGAACCGCATTTAAGAAAACAGATGCTGTGGGGGGCACACAGACACACCTATAAGTCTCCTTATATTCTCACAGACTGTCAAAGAAGATGACACAGTCCCCACATGATCTCCCATGTCTGTGTGAAGAACCACGAAGCATCTATTACTCATCCCCAAAAAAAGATATCACATAGAATCCATCTGGAATGAAGTGCCACAGACGAGGATAAACTGCGAAAAAAAGAATACAATAACACGCGAGACTTTCTGACTTCCACACAGTTTCGTGAAATCTCCGGGAAAATATTAACCTGAAGGTAACTGGGCCTTGGAGACTCCCCGAACCCAGAGGCCTGATTGGCTTTGGGGACCCTATCTCTTCCTCGCCAGTGAAGCGCAGACCTGGATCTGGGCTTTCAGGTCGCCCCTTTGAGACAATAAGAATCAACCATAACTTTATAAAGAATATGGGTAACAGAACGAATCTCCAAGGAGGATGGAGGATGGAGGAGGAGGAGGAGGAGGAGGAGGAGGAGGAGAAGGGGGAGGAGAGACATATAGAGATAGAAGAAAATGAGAGAGAGAGAGAGAGAGAGAGAGAGAGAGAGAGAGAGAGAGAGAGAGAGAGAGAGAGAGAGAGAGAGAGAATACATGTTCTCTACTGTATTTCCTTAAGTTTCAGGTCATCTTGTTCCGTACCCATCCTGTCCCTCTCTGAAATCCATCTCTCTCTCTCTCTCTCTCTCTCTCTCTCTCTCTCTCTCTCTCTCTCTCTCTCTCTCTCTCTCTCTCTCTCTCCTTCTTCAGCCCCACCCTCAATGGAACATCTGATAACTCCAGCGTCCGCGGGGGGTCTGGTCTGGCATTTCTTGTTCCAGAAGTGATGACACAAGAATTTGCATTTTCACCCACTGCTTCCTGATAAGGGACGCAACCCTAATGGCACGTCCCCCAGGGAATCAGCATCTCTCTCTCTCTCTCTCTCTCTCTCTCTCTCTCTCTCTCTCTCTCTCTCTCTCGTCCTTCTCCTCTTTCTTGTTAATTCCAATTCATTTTGTGGATCAACCATTTCTTTTTATGTTGGAATCCGTGGTTGTTTTTCTTTTACTGGTCCGTAGCTCCTTTGGATATTCTTGATCTCTCAAGTACACTCGCTTCGTCTGTTCGTCTCATTTCGTTGTTCTGCTGCTTCGTTTATCGTTTCGACTCCCTGTGCCGTTCATTCGTCTGTCGTTCCATTCCGGTGTTCCGTAGCTTCGAGTACTATTCCATCTTGCTGTCCTGCTTGTGTCTGTTGTTCCATTCCCCCGCTGTGCTGCTGCTTCGTTTGCTGTTCCGTTTCTCTGTGCTGTTGCTTCGTCTATTCCATTCATCTTTTCCATTTTCAAGTTCGAGCTACTTTCACTTATGCTGCTTTGTCTCTTCCATTCATTCTCTCTAAATTCTTCGATGCCCTGTACGCCTCCTCCTCCTCCTCCTCCTCCTCCTCCTTCTTCTTCTTCTTCTCCTTCTTCTTCTTCTTCTTCTTCGTCGTCGTCGTCGTCTCCTCAGCCTTCCTCCCTTCTAAACCCCACTCCACCCATTCCTTCATCCCTTTCCCTTAAACAACCCCCTTCCACTTCCCTCCCACCCCAACCCCCACCTCAACGTGACCTCTCTCGAGCGGCCACGCGCACAAACTTCGGCATCTCTAGATCTCCCGTTTCCGGCCGAGAGACAGACCACGATGGGCGAGTTAGCGGAGTTTTGGGGAGGGAAAAATCTGTCGTCTTTAATAGATATTCGGAGACGAGGAAACCGAGAGACTTATCTCAACAGTGACAGGGTCTTCAGAGGAGGAGGAGGAGGAGGAGGAGGAGGAGGAGGAGGAGGAGGAGGAGGAGGAGGAGGAAGAAGAAGAAGAAGAGAAAGAGAAGGAGGAGGAAGAGGAGGAGCTGAGACTGGAACTCAATGTATCTTCCCCGAAACGCGAGATAGATATAGATTTTTCCCTCTTATCTTTTTTTCTCCCGGGACAAAACCTCAGGGTATTTCCAACTTCGACTGAGTTTCTTTTCCAACGGCCGAGTCTGAAGTCGAAACGGGGGTGGCGGAGGGGGGCGGGCGGAGGAGGAGCCGCGCCATCAGGGCTGGGTGCTCAAAATCAGTAATAGAAAACGTATGAATAGGCTGTTCAAATCTCCGTCGACGACGTCTTCATCTGACCAGAACCACCATCAGGTCACGAAGGCTACTGGGTCAGTCTCCTTCATACGTAGGATTACTTTGAACCAGGATTATACTATTGCGTAGGAGTAAAGGGTAACTGGAGCAGGTTACATTAGATTACATGACATAGTCCATGATGAGGGCACAGGAAGGGAGTGCGTCACGCGCGAGCTAATGGGAAGAGAGACTCAACACTGCATTAATCTCTCTCTCTCTCTCTCTCTCTCTCTCTCTCTCTCTTACCACATCACTACCACTCTCCTTCTCATCTTCTCCCTCCGTTTCATCTCGTTACCCTCCGTCCATTGCACCACCCACACCACCAATATCCATTACATCATCATCATCATCAACAACACCTCTTACACCATCGACACCCCCAAAAACATCCCTTGCACCACCTACACCACCAACAACAACAATAACAAGACACGAAAACGCAGTCCTCCTACAGCCAGAGACTAACCCGAGTACCCCCCCAGCAGCTCCTCCTCCAGTCAATCCCTCCCAGAGCCCTCCTCGTGCACAGCAGATAACACTTCGCAACACCGACTGGCAGACACCCCTCTCCACTCACCAGTCACAATAATGTACAGTCAACTGCCCCCCCAAAAAAATGATAAAAATAACAACGTCTATTCCATCCACGTCGCTAGGCAACGTCACCATAAACCACCGTCGAAATTGATTCATTCCCGACGACAACCGAAGCACTCGATTCACTCCGAAGCACTTGCGATCCCTGTTCAAACATGACTCTCCCTCCCTCCCTCCCTCTCGCTCCCTCCCTCCCGTCCGCCCGTCCGTCCGTCCGTCCGTCTCGCTCGACAGCTAAACGAGATAATCGAGCGGACGCTACCGCCGACGGATCCGGTTGCGCCGCTGTGCCACTTCTACCGCAATCCAATTACGACCCGAAAATTTGACACCGTACGGGTTATAATGCCTCGCGGAGACGAGGAGGAAGTGGCCTTCGCCCGGGGGCGTAATCCACCTCTGTTGGAGGCTGACAATCTCGTCCACCTGACGTGTGATCTACGCCCTCCTCTTCACAGCTGTCCTTAAATTAATGCTGAACGTTATCGTTTCCTGATCTTTTTTTATGTGAATACGCGAACTATATACCGTTTTCTGTTAACGAGGGTTCACTACGATATAGCATCCATCAGTACAGGAATGCTGTCTTGTTTGTCCATCTGTCTGTAAAGAAGGTCATGTTCTGTTATGAATTTAATATCTACGAGACATGAGGTGGAAAATATAATACAATAAGCTGTTAGGCACAACGTACGAAGAAAAACATAGCATCTTGCATCTTCTACAACCTTGCTTGATCTGCAACGCTTACACACTCTTTTGGCAACGATCCGTTAGTGTCTGGAAGTACCACATGCATTACCTCTCGACGCCTTTATGCTTCACTAAAACCCGTGGCGTTCGTATGTAAGTTCCCAGAGAGGACGAAGACTCTTGCGCAAGCCTTGGCTCCTTCAGCTGGCGAAACATTTATCGCAGATTCGAATCTCTCGATGCGAACCACAAACCGCAACCTTTGGCGAACCTTTAAGCCGAACGGGGATGAGACGCTTCGTGAACCATGCTGCTCTGAAACCTCAGATCTTCAGGGTCATAAGGTATGCCAATCTCTCCGAGGAACACTCCTAGGATCTGTGCTAAATAGTCACGGAGCAAGGATCATCTGTGCAACAAGACGCCATGGCATGACACTCAAAAGACATGTCAACTCGCATTCTGCTCTGGTGATCAAAATATTCGAAACGAGACTTCGAAGCCTCGAGTCTCATTTTTTTTTCCCCCCTGAACTTTTTCGGGGACAAAGACAGGCTCCAAAGACGCCTGCTCTTGAGGGGGAAAGTTCCAAGTACAGACACCCTCTGGAGGCACTTACGGTTCGACGTCACATTGCAGTAACACAGGAGGGGGAAATCATCATAAACTGCATAACGCACAATCAACATAGTCAACAATACCTTGTGAAACACACACACACACACATACACACACACACACACACGCACACACATACACACACACACACACACACACACACACACACACACAGCGTGAACTTCAAAAGTGTTTAAATTTCACAATCGTCGGAAATTAATTCGTAAATACGCTCTACTTCCGGAGGAAAACATTGAATATTATTCATGTTTTTTCTTTTTAGAGAGAGAGAGAGAGAGAGAGAGAGAGAGAGAGAGAGAGAGAGAGAGAGAGAGAGAGAGAGAGAGAGAGAGAATATGAACGTAACTCGCGGTAGTTTCACAGGTCTTCCAACTAACCCCGATCATAGCTCGGTCTTGGGACCAAGCTCTACTGTCTTGCTCCTCTGTTCACTTGTGCTGTTGGCAGCTGCAGCAGCTAGCAGTCAGCCCTACGTGACCCTCCACATCTCGGCTGATCGGGCACATGAAAAGATATCTCTCCGGGTCATTAGCTATCTTTTTTTTCTTTCTTTCCATGGACTTATTCATGATATTCCTGATAATTTTATACGAAGAGAGTAGAAGATAGACAGAGAGGAGAATAGCTTTGGGTTGAGAAATTAACACCATCTTGTACGTGGTACCAGTAACGTCTCTATACTTTTCAGAAGTTTTACTTCCTGAAGCCTGCCATCTCTATAGCTCCTGCAGGGGGATTAATTTCCAGCGCTGGTATGGTCCCATAATCCAGCAATCTTTACGTGTGTAGTTTTATCCATAACGTCTAAGCTTCTTAACAAGTTTTAGGATTACGTATAGTTTGATGTAACTCGAATACGCGTCTAAGATATCATTTCTTTTTTTTTTCCCTATACGTGTTTTCTTGGATCTATCGCGTCTACGCTTCTAAGATTAAAGCTTAGAAATAATCCATGTGTATACTTTTGATCCAACTCGTGTAGGCTTCTGAAGACTTGAAGTTCTAATCAGAACTGGTTCAAGTTCAGGCTTCTGAAGACGTTAAGTTCTAATCAGAACTGGAACAAGTTCCAGATACCAACAACTGTCGACAACCTTCGAACTCCTTACAGGCCTCCGTTCGATGTAGTAGAATGTGGGGCTTCCATCATCCGGCACAGCCCAGGGATCTTTCATATTGTCAATTCTTTTTTTTTTCTCACACGCAACAGCGACTGATAAACTTTTCCTCTCCTTTACCGTGGCCGAGATGTGACGTAACTCGTTCTTTCAATCTCAACATCTACTCAGGCCGGAGACTCGAACACTTACGCAAAAAGAGAGAGAGAGGGAGGGAGGAGAAAGTGTTCAGTTCGCCCTCTCTGTGGTTAAGGGAACGTCCAACCTCCTCCTCCTCCTCCTCCTCCTTTGGTTATCCCCCCACCAGGGCGAGGCGCCTTCATCGACGGCTCTCTAGCCTAAGACAATAGCGAGAGCAAGGTCCTTCTGCCCCAGACCAACAATGCGTCGAGGTCAAGTGGTTCCCTCTCTCTCTCTCTCTCTCACATAAGACGTGTCTAAAAAAAACCCACACCTCATACAAGGCCAAATAAATGAATAACAAAAACAAAAAAGAAATTACTCATGATCTTGTTTTAAAATGTTCAACGTTCTACGAAGAGAGGAAAAAGAACAAAAAAAAAAGAAAAAGAGGAGGAATGGATAGACGAGATAAGAGGATGCAGGACCTTCAGCAGCAGGATGCAAACAAAATGAAGTACGAGGTAAACAGTTTACCTTTCTCCGGTAAACAGAGAGCAACACGTTAGCAAACTCGGAAGTCTAGAAAACTTCGGCGTAAAGTCCACACCTAAAACATATTGCCGATGACTAGCGCCGGCAAAACACGTCTGGGTAGCCAGATCACACCCTATGTCACCCTTCCTCACCCTAAATTCTACGTGTGGTAGCCCCTCGCGTCCACCCTCCCTCACCCTAACATATCTTGGGGGGGGATATGTCACCCTTCCTCACCCTAAATTCTACGTGTGGTGGCCCCTCGCGTCCACCCTCCCTCACCCTAACATATCTTTGGGGGGGATATGTCACCCTTCCTCACCCTAAAGTTTACGTGTGGTGGCTCCTCACGTCCACCCTCCCTCACCCTAACATATCTTGGGGGGGGGATATGTCACCCTTCCTCACCCTACATTCTACGTGTGGTGGCCCCTCACGTCCATCCTCCCTCACCCTAACATATCGAAGGCTGAAGTTACCAGGACACCCTAACGTGGAGGCCACCTATGCAAACCACAGGAAGTCGACCCTTAAATTAATACTTGACCTCCAGTATAGATTTTTTCCCTAGAAAATCTTTATATCCACAGAGGCGAAGTAAATATAACCATTTTACATATACACACTATGGCTATTAAGTTATATATATATATATATATATATATATATATATATATATATATATATATATATATATATATATATATATATATATATATATATATATATATATATATATATATATATTGGAAAGGATCACAATTTTGCGCGTGATCAAGATATTCCTATGAGTCCACGGGGAAAATGAAACACGAAAAGTTCCCAAGCGCACTTTCGTGTAATAATCACATCATCAGGGGAGACACAAGAGAGATATATAACAGTCAGTTGATATACATCGAAGAGACGTGTATGTGTGTGTGTGTGTGTGTGTGTGTGTGTGTGTGTGTGTGTGTGTGTGTGTGTGTAAGCTAATAACCTCTTTACCCAAAGAATCGAACCCCGGGCCATCTGTGAAGCAACAACACAGATGGACCGGGGTTCGATTCCTGGGCTACAGTGGTATAATAAATCACACTCTCATCCACACAAAGTTGAACACTCTATCACGTGAGTTTACACGTGAGGGACTCTCACAAACCCGTAGGTTCAACAAGAGGCAAAACAAAACATATTGCAAATCTACATCCAATATGAAATGTACTCTACATTCACAACAGTCTTTGGTTACCTGGGACTGATCCCACCATCGTCTGGTAGGATTTCTAAGGGAAGGGAGATTTACCTCTGCTGGATTACCGATACGGCGAAGTGCGTTAATCCAATGGCGAGAGAGAGAGAGAGAGAGGGAGAGAGAGAGAGAGAGAGAGAGAGAGAGAGAGAGAGAGAGAGAGAGAGAGAGAGAGAGAGAGAGAGAGGGACATGGGACGGGGGACTGAGTGAATTGGATTAGCTAATCCTTCATTACCTTGAGTACTGCTGTTTGAACTCTCCTGCTCGAAGCGTAGATTTCTTCGCGTTTTAACGAACCAGAACTGAATTTCATAAAAGAGAAAATGATTCACACAGAAGAATTATCTCTCAGAGATTCATTGATATGGGTGTATAAGAGACGTGCTTAAATGTCTTCGATTTTCGCATTAAATAACAGTCCAAGCATGGGATCATTTCTCTAATCTTAGGGACAAATAGCAGTGCAGGATGGAAGCGTCGCACCCAGGCTTAGAATCCAATTTCATCTCGCTAGAAACTTCTCTTCACAGTTGACGACGGGAATATATACCTAATGGCGTCCCAGCTTCGTCTCTTCGATGTATATCTACTGACTGTTATATTTCTCTCTTGTGTGTCCCCTGATGTTGTGATTATTACACGAAAGTGCACTTGGGAACTTTTCGTGTTTCATTTTCCCCGTGGACTCATAGGAATATATATATATATATATATATATATATATATATATATATATATATATATATATATATATATATATATATACGGTCGTTATACCTTTGCCAGCACTGATGAGTATCCATTCGTACTGAAATCTGATTATATTCACAAATATATACAAATAATCTATATTCTCAACATCATCCACGCAAGACTTAAAATTCACTGGTACACACTACACACGAGACCCAGAACTCGACCTGGAAATCAACATTGGGTCGTGTTCTCCACGGTGTATCAGGGTTCCATAATGGGTGGGTGGGCTGGAGGGAGGGGGGGGGTTAAGAGGCCTCATTTCCCCCCCATTGCCAGGCGACACTACTACCATTACACACCCCCTCCTCTAATGGTGATTCATGGGTGATGATGGGGAGGCACAAGAGAGAAGGCCATGGGGGAACTAAGAGATATGAAGGGGGGGGAGAGATAGACAGCGTTCTTATGGTTATGGGGTGATGATAGATGGCAGAAAGGGGGGGAAAAAAAAACAATATAAGGATGGGTATTTGACGATGTGGGTCTGAGGGAATGATTCAATTTAGTGATGATGATTAATGAGGGGATCCAGCAATGGGAAGGGGAAGGAGGAGGAGGAGCAGGGTTTAAGAGATGGGCTGGAAGAGGCCATATAGAGGGAATGACCAGATAGAGTGTTGATAATTATTGTCACAAGGGGATCAGATAATGGAAGGGGTATGGTTAAGGGGGAAGGAGGTTTAGATGAAGGGTTGGCAGAGGTCAAAATATTGGAATGGGATTGGGGTGGGGGAGTGATGGGATGGGAGAGGTCAAATAAGAGAAAGGGGTAGTGAGGTACTGACGGGATGGGAGGAAGAGGTTTAAATGAGGGGTTGGCAGAGGTCAAAATATTGGAATGGGGGGTGATGGGATGGGAGAGATCAAAATAAGAGAAAGGGGAAGTGAGGTACTGGTGGGATGGGAAGAGAGGACATGGGACAGTGTGGTAGTGATGGTAGCAGTGATTGGGAGGGAGAGTATGGAAAAAAGGGCCCAGCTGTGGTGTTGTGGGTGTACTGTTCTACGTGATGGTGTGGAGGTGTGTGTGTGTGTGTGTGTGTGGGTGTGTGTGTAGGGTGTGGGGTTGGTGTGTGGGGGGGAGAGAGAACTACTATGGTGGAAACTAATGAGCGCCCCTAATAACGGTAGCTGACCCTGTAATTGCCTGGCTTACGTCTGCGTTAACGAGGAAACGTTTGTCACGACGAGAGAGAGAGAGAGAGAGAGAGAGAGAGAGAGAGAGAGAGAGAGAGAGAGAGAGAGAGAGAGAGAGAGAGAGAGAGAGAATAGGACTAAACTCGTCCACAAAAAAAAAAAAGATCAAGCTGTCGTATCCCTAGTGTATTGAATTAAGAATAAAAAAAAAAATAAAATAATCGACCTTACTCCATCAAAGAGTAACGCTCAACTGGTCACGTGCCTTCATAATCCCTTAGGAGCGGCAAGCATGGGAAAATGGCTCATACAACACATGGACTTAAGGATGAAAGACCTGACTTGAAAATTGGCCGAGTGGTTCCATGCTGCCAAGGGCACGATAATTGGCTACTCAAGACTCCTAGTTATACATTGTATCCATACAATGAAAGACTAGATCTAATTGCAAATTCCCCCCCCCCCCCCCCCCGAAACATCGTAATGAAAGTCAAAGAGTGAAGCAAATTATCCGAGACTTTCCAAAGGGTGGAAAGTCGGGTATAATTCTTCAGAAAATCATATATTACCTGGTATAATTCTTCAGAAAATCATATATTACCTGGTATAATTCTTCAGAAAATCATATATTACCTGGTATAATTCTTCAGAAAATCATATATTACCTGGTATAATTAGATGTATGTCATTAGTGTTTCGTATGTAATTATCAGTATGTGGTGTATGATTCCTCCATTCCGTCCCCCACCCGGTATGATTCCTCCATTCCGTCCCCCACCCGGTATGATTCCTCTATTCCGTTCCATCTGGTTACGACGCCGTCATTCCATTCCATATACCTCCCGCAGATCTCGTGTTTATCAGTATAGACACAGGACTCTGGCGCGTGTCTACGCTGATCCCTCAGGAGGGTCGGAACTCACGTCCAGAATACGTTCGATCCTTCGTGTTGATGCTCACTTGTCCGGGATTAAACCCGGGCGAATGGTCTCGTCTGTATAATAACATGCAATCGCCGACGCTGCTATTAGGGCCGGCGCTCCCATGTAATGAACGAGGCAACCGCCGCCCTTACACGACAATGGCGAGGCCCTGAACGGGCAAGTTGGACGGGGTTCGATTCAGGCGGGGGGGGGTTAGACATCAAAGGGAAATCAGATATGCGGTAAAAATACTATGAAAATAGGATTAGAGAGCTGAGAAAATAAGAGGCATGCGGGGCCTGATTAAGGGGACGGCAGCGGGTTAATTACGTTTTTACCCTCTGATCACTAGACTTGACGCAAACCCTTTGCGTCCGACTGTGTTGACGTGGCAGAGAAAATAAGGTTTGACGTTTCAACATTTTTTTTTTTCCTCCCTTATTTTTTTTTTCCCCGCCTCTCCGTGATGTATCAGAGCTAGAGTGATAGACGGATTACCTAACATATATATATATATATATATATATATATATATATATATATATATATATATATATATATATATATATATATATAAGACCCTCTCGGTCTGTGCTTGTCCGCCACTTACCTACCTCCTCCATCAACCATCCACCCACCAGGTGGTCTGCGGAGGTGATCAGTGCCCGTTCCTAAACCACTATGACCTCTCTCTCTCTCTCTCTCTCTCTCTCTCTCTCTCTCTCTCTCTCTCTCTCTCTCCGAAGGAGAATGGGTTTCTCTGGCTTCCCCCCCACAACCCATCATTCTCCACCTACCGGTCTCTTTCGGTCTACTACCCTCGACCCTACGATCTCCCATTACCCTCTCTCCTTCTATACCTTCCTCTCTCCTCTCCCTCTCTCCCCCACACGACCTGAACACTCTCCCTCTCACCGCAAACTCCCAACATTGAGACAGGCCGCTGGACGCGCTGACTGACGGCAAATAAACGAACGAACAACGCTCTAATTATGAGCCAAGAAAAAAAAAAGAAATGGGATGAATCCCTTAAATTCTGCCTAATACTCTTACATATGGAATCCGGGAAGGCTTAAAACCCCTCCCCGGACGGACGACTCTGGCAAGAAATCATCAATGAAAAGTCTATTTACATACGCGTCATTACGATTTCTTTTTCCCAGGAGTTTGACGGTGTATGTCCTAACTACCATTAGTTAATGTCTTCGGTAAACGTTGGGGATTTACACTGGTTTTCTTCCCTGGTGGATAAAAAAAAAAAAAACGAAGATATCTCTGTCGTAAGTTTGAGCTTAAATGAATATACTTTTCCAGTGGAGATTTTGTGTGTGATTACTATTTGAGTGTTACGGGTAGATTAGTTTTACAGTGTGTGTGTGTGTGTGTGTGTGTGTGTGTGTACACTGAAGATGCATCCATCGTGATCGCAGTCTTGCTCGTGGCAATAACCCGGGCAACGTCCTCTACGAAAACTATCCACGTGCCTTTAAGGATTCGAAGCAAGATGTCGAATCCTTCTCACCGACTTAGATCTCCTAAAGCTTCCCCCACATCATTCGCAAATCCCATCGTCTCAGACTCTTACACACGTCAAAGAAGCGACGCGAATCATCACCCATACAAGTTCTCCTTGTGTGGTTGAAACTTTACCCCATTTTGAGCAAAGGAGAAAAAAAAAAAAATTGCGGGAGGTTTTATATACACGAGACGCGAGAGAGAAAATTGTAAGAAAGTGCTGTAGTCTCCCACGAGAAGGCACTGGGGGGGGGCTGACGAGTTTGAATACCCTAAAGACACAGCGCGACGCGGCATCTGCCAACAAACACAAGGTCTTGCCACAAAGACGTTCTTCTTAAGTCTTTGAGCGAGACATTACCACACCCCTCTTGAGCACGCCGGTGCGGGCCATTGAAGACGAAGGCACGAACTCTTTGAGCAAAAACGGTGCTGACTATCAAGGACGAAGGCACGAACGCTTTGAGCCCGAAGGCACGAACTCCTTGAGCACGAAGGCACGAACTCTTTTGAGCACGACGGTGATGGGCCATTGAGAGCAACGGCACGACTCTCTAAGCAAGACGGTGGACGGAATCCAAACCCATACTCACCGGAATCCACTGTCACGATTCAACACCAACTCTCAAAACGGACAGAACACCATCTCCCTCTGCGACTCATCTGTCTCAGCCTTGAAGACAGCTCGAATACCTCCTCTCTCTCTCTCTCTCTCTCTCTCTCTCTCTCTCTCTCTCTCTCTCTCTCTCTCTCTCTCTCCCCCGGTACTGTACTGCGTCACAACATGCACCTGCAACACGCTGCTGGCCCGGGAGCAGACAATGTGTAATCTGTTTACCCACGATGTGAAAAGCATGAAAGAAGCCTTTTATGAAGAGCAAGTCAAGAAAGGGGTAAAATGAGAGCTACCATGAATAGCCCTCATCCAGCCAGGAGACATTCAACGAAACACCGTCTCGGTCTTCCTTCTACCGTCGGTTTTATAGTTAAACTTTCGATTCCTTTGACGTTTAAAACACACACACACACACACACACACACACACACACACACACACACACACACACACACACCTAGAAAGAGATTTATTAAAAAGAATCAATAGGAAAAAAAATATTCATTCGCTACCAATGGCGATGGAGAAGTGATCCAAAAAAAATCATTTAAAAATGTTTAAAGGGAAGACGTGCGTTTTTTTTTTCCTTTTAAAAAATGTTTCAGGGAAGACGTGCGTTTTTTTTTTTCTCTCTCTCTCTAACTTCTGAGGGAGGAAATATTTGTTGGTGGAGTGAGGAGTGGCGGTGCCTCGGGCCTCGCCACTAAGAGGACGCGCCCGGAGGGTGAGGAGGACACAGGGAAGGCATCTCCTCCTCCGCCTCCGCCGCTCGCTAACCTTTACAATCTGAGACTTGGAAACGTTGAGCTCAAGATCCATTCCATCTTACGGCAGAATATATATATATATATATATATATATATATATATATATATATATATATATATATATATATATATATATATATATATTTTTTTTTTTTTGTCGCTGTCTCCCGCGTTTGCGAGGTAGCGCAAGGAAACAGACGAAAGAAATGGCCTAACCCACCCCCATACACATGTATATACATACGTCCACACACGCAAATATACATACCTACACAGCTTTCCATGGTTTACCCCAGACGCTTCACATGCCTTGATTCAATCCACAGACAGCACGTCAACCCCGGTATACCACATCGCTCCAATTCACTCTATTCCTTGCCCTCCTTTCACCCTCCTGCATGTTCAGGACCCGATCACACAAAATCTTTTTCACTCCATCTTTCCACCTCCAATTTGGTCTCCCAAATATATATATATATATATATATATATATATATATATATATATATATATATATATATATATATATATATATATATTGGAAAGGATCACAATTTTGCGCGTTATCAAGATATTACTATGCGTTTACCAAATGGCGTCCTAGATTCGTCTGTTCGATGTATATCAACTGACTGTTATATTTCTCTCTTGTGTCTCCCCTGATGATGTGATTATTACACGAAAGTGCACTTGGGAACTTTTCGTGTTTCATTTTCCCCGTGGACTCATAGGAATATATATATATATATATATATATATATATATATATATATATATATATATATATATATATATATATATATATATATATCACTTAGTAATAGTACAGCAGCGACGATTGCCTGAATACCAATCAAAATTCATCATGACTAAACAGAATCACCAAACCACATTCTCTCTCTCTCTCTCTCTCTCTCTCTCTCTCTCTCTCTCTCTCTCTCTCTCTCTCTCTCTCTCTCTCTCAACGCAGGAAGTTAATCGTATCTAGGCATGATGGAGGATCCTCTTAATATGGAAATGGTTTTATCTTTTCCTCATAAATGGAATTTCGAAAAACTAATACACCTGGTGCTGGCAGAGGTCTCAAGGCCACTTCTCTTCATGGGAAAATCTTGGCTGTTTTTTCACAGTCTTCGATAAAAAAAAAAAGGGGGCACTAAAGATATAAGAAAAGACACTAAAAAGACACAAAAAAAGGCACTAAAGATATAAAAAAGACACTAAAAGGCACTAAAGATAAAAAATCTCATGGAGAATAGAACTGATTACCCCATAAACCCCCTTCAAAAAACTTTTACCCCGATTTTGGAAATATAATCACCTTCTCAAATGATACTTTAATTACAATCCCGAAAAACACAGGTGTACTTCATCATAACATAAACAACATTCATAATTGTATGAATGTAAAATGGCGAATCATGTCAATTTCATCAAAAAAAAGTAATTTTTTTTCTCTCTCTCAGATTCCATTACCTGTTCATCCGCGTGGGTTAGATTACTATGAAAAATGTAATCCAAAAATGGTGTGAATTAATTTCTAACTGCCAGTTTGACACTTTGAACCGTGTCATCAGTGGTCAAAGCTTCCATTTTACCTTGACAGTGTCCATCAGCATGCATCACTGTGTCATATTACACCAATGTGCCAAACTGTGTCACGTTACACCACTGTGTCAAACTGCGTCACATTATATCAACTGTGTGAACGGCGTTTCCATCAAATCTATCATATACATATATATATATATATTTATAAAATGTGTGTGTGTGTGTGTGTGTGTGTGTGTGTGTGTGTGTGTGTGTGTCATGTTCAACCAGCGTGCCGATTAAGCTCTCGGGTACGACGGTACGACCCTCGACGGTACGACCCTCGACGGTACGACCCTCGACGCACAAAGACACGACTCTTGAGACCTGGCGGTGGTACGACCCTCGCGCACGACGACGGGCAAAATGGCATGACCGCCTTTTGACCTGACCCGTCGGGAGGTGGGGTAGGGGGGAGGGGAAGTCGGGTCAAAATGCCAGAGAGAGAGAGAGAGAGAGAGAGAGAGAGAGAGAGAGAGAGAGAGAGAGAGAGAGAGAGAGACCCACATTCTCAGAAACTACTCCATTACTCCTCCCATTTCCTCAATTTCTTTGGCCCATTTGAATTTTTCATTCACGGCCTGGCCTCCCTCAGGACCTCCCCATCCGAGACGCCGGAGGGCCAGACGAGGCAGAGAGAGGCCGCAGGAGGTAGCTGACGGAGGAGAGAGAGAGAGAGAGAGAGAGAGAGAGAGAGAGAGAGAGAGAGAGAGAGAGACGTGTGGGGGGATGACCAATATGTGTCGCGGGTGTGATGCAGGAGGAGGAGGAGGAGGAGGAGGAGCGGTCAACGACCACTGTATGACCCCGGGAGGGTCGTTAGTCTCAGGAACCCTCGTCTTTGGCCTTAACCAGCCTTGGGTGGTTGGCAATAACCGGCCAATTGCCCACCCCGCGCGCACGGGGTTACTACCCGAGCTAAACAAGCTCCGTTATCAGTGTTCCCGGTATGGCTCAGGGGATTAAAGGCATTTCGAACTGACGCACGACCTGTCATGGGCATGTCTGCTCACAATGGCACGACCGCACGACCTTTTGGGGGATTCGTCAGGTGACCTGACCTCCCCCCTTCCATCTGGCCCTTAGAGCCAGGCCAGAGGTCACGCCTATCATACCCCAAGGGTCGTGTGCCGTCGTGCTGAAAGGGGGGGGGGGGGTATTATCGACCAAATGGCGGTCATGGTTAGTCAATTACTGATGTGACGGATCTGTCGTCTGTGTATTGTGTGCGTCTTAAGAGTCCTGTGTTGTTTATGCAGCATGACAGACAGCAAGGCAGTAAAGTCTATTTCATCACGGCAACATCAATTTTGCTTTTGAGGACAGACGAAAATTAGCTGGTAGAATAGGAACACTGGCACTGAGGAGATGCTAAAAGCAAGCCATGGGAGATGGTCTGGCGTGGGAGGGTCAAGGCGTGGGGAGACACGACCCACAAGGCATGGGGAGACGAGACTTAAGGCGTGGAGGTACAGGAACTGAAGATCCGGAGGGAGACAGTACCCAAGGCGTGGGAAGACATCGAGAGACAAAGACTCAGGAGCGTGGAAGGGGGATGGGGCCTAAGGAGGCGTGGGTAAGACGAGACTCAGGGCGTGGGGGGGAGAGACACGACCTCGAGGCGTGGGGTATGGATTTACTAGGGTCATCTAGGCCAGGAAGAATGCTGGAGGAATGTCCTTATTAGAGTTAGGCTATTTATTGGTCTTGCTGCCTCCTCTCTCTCTCTCTCTCTCTCTCTCTCTCTCTCTCTCTCTCTCTCTCTCTCTCTCTCTCTCTCTCTCCACTCCCTCCCTCCACATGAAGAAAAAAGAAAAAAACGTGAAATGAGGAAGAACAAGATAAAGCGTCAGGGAGATTCAAAGGCTTGTGCTCGATGAGGAAAAAGGCGTTCGAAGTTCGTTGGCGGACGCGCTGATCACGGCTGAAGAATGACACACGCGGGTATGAGGGAACCACAGATCAGACAGGATTGCCAAAGTGGGGGGGAAAAAGAAACTATAGGAGTAGCTCATTGAGGTGTGGGAATCCACGTACCACTTTTAACAGTCGTGGTCAGGCGTGGGTTGCGGAGGTGTGTAAGGTGATCTGTGAGGCTGTGAGCATCCTGGTCGAACACAAGAATATCATCTAAGTTTATGATAATAGACTGATAGAAACACACACACACACACACACACAGATACATGAAATATTGCACTGCCCAGATGTCAATGGTCAATGTGTCATGTGATGTATTGAAGAAACAATGAAGATAGTTCAAGTTATACAGTAAAAAAAGAAGAAGAGGAGAGTCGATTCGTGGAGCAATTCGATCTTTCGTCTCTTATAATCAACCACAGAATCCAACAATCTGATTAAGATTGAACTAATCATGAACTGGAATTTGAGGCGTATATGACTTAATTCATAGCTTCTGACAGAATTCACCAACCTACATGATTAGTCTCAAAAGCCTTAAAGTCGCCCAAACGTTTGAGACACCCAAGTATTCGGACAACCCAGAGCTTCGAACTTCTAATGAACCAAAACCCAAAGCTTCGGACTTCTAACGAACCAAACTGCTTCATAAATTCTTCAAAAGATCGTGAAAGTAAGCTATTGACATGAGGTACCTTATTTTCTATATGACCGATGATGAGTTTCTAAAACTTAACAGATACGGACCTTTCATAAACTTAAATTGAAACGGATCTGGCTGGAGCTTCGACCACCTGAAGAATTCAAAAGATTCGAAAACATGCGCTTTCGAATCGTGTCTTAAAGTTTTGTCGAAATGGGAAATCAACAGCATCACACAGAGTCATCTTAAAAAAAAAATATTGAAGTTTCGAGTAATGGTATACTTTTGACCCGGAACTTTCACTGGAAAGGTTTAATGGCGAAAACCGATATACACAAAACAATATCTGGCTCTTAATTGCATTTTTGGGGGGGTGGAAATCCTATAACAGAGGATCACTGAATAATCCGAAATTACGTTAATATTGCTTTTAATTACAATATACGGAATCGCATTTCGAGGATAATGAATGCGATTATTTCCATTTACAGTACTACTACTATTTATTTATTTTATTATTATCATTATCATTATTATTATTATTATTATTATTATTATTATTATTATTATCATCATTATTATTTCTTACTATTATTATCATCATCATCACTGTCAATTCTATCTTTATTAGTACCATAATTTCTACTTGTAGAACGAAAGAAGACAATGTATAATTTCTAGATTAGCTAACCAGGAAAATACGAATGTAATCAAATGGAAATTCCATTGAAAACCTAATACTATCTATCTACCACTGACCTAACACAGACGTATCTGTGACAGATCATACATACCTGCTCATGTTCCCCTCCCAATACAGGTGGGCGCGGGCGGGTGAGAATCATACAGAAGGACGTACCATCTCCCTCCTTGCGTATACGCCTATGAGTGAGAGCTTGTGTATACGCCTATGAGAGAGAGCTTGCGTATACGCCTATGAATGAGAGCTTGCGTATACGCCTATGAGAGAGAGCTTGCGTATACGCCAATGAATGGTAGTGCGTTCATCATCATCCATTAGGAAGCGTATCGATGCCTTCATTATTCAGGGAATAAAAAGGGCGTTCCGCAATGGTTCATCGCCCGGGCTTCTCCTTCCTTCATTAGTAAGACGAAGGAATAGGATCCCTGCACCATATACCTTCTTCAACACCCCCCTCTCCATTCCCTTCCCTCAGGTCCCTCGCCAGTATATATTCTTGCTACACACACATACACACACACACACACACACACACACACACACACACAATGGCAGGCATTAAGAAACAGGGCACAACAAAGCTCTTACGGGCGAAGGTCCCATCATAAAAGTACTTTATTTGGACCCCTATTGTCAAACGGGGAGGGAAAATTCTCTGTAAGAGGATTTGATTCTAAGAAAACCAAACATTTTACTCACGTTGCATCGGATTGCATTTTTATTCTCTATATATATTTTCATACGCATTTATTTTTCTTTATCAAAGATATAATACCGGAAGGGGGAGGGAGGGATTTCAATGCGTATACCAAGAGCAAGTAAAGAGAGAGAGAGAGAGAGAGAGAGAGAGAGAGAGAGAGAGAGAGAGAGAGAGAGAGAGACAGAGAGACAGAGAGACAGAGAGAGATAGAGAGAGAGAGAGAGAGAGAGAGAGAGAGAGAGAGAGAGAGAGAGAGAGAGAGAGAGAGAGAGAGAGAGTCTGTGTGGTGGTCTGCAACTACCTGTCTTTGATACGGAAAGGAGTTCTGACCCTCATTAACCCTCTCTCAAAACCTTATAAACGGGAGTGATGAAAAGCTAGGGGTTGGCTGTGGGCCGTCTGTCCCCTCCGGGACTCGAACAAGGGTCCGTTGGACCACTGGGTCGCAATTCAACCTCCTGTACTATGGAGGATACGTGTGTGTGCGTGTGAGTGTGTGTGTGTGTGTGTGTGTGCGTGTGTGTGTGTGCGTGTGTGTGTGTGTGTGTGTGTGTGTGTGTGTGTGTGTGTGTGTGTGTGTGTGAATGCTGTTTCCTCCGTTAATAACAACAAGCAACACACTGGAAAGTCATCACATGTTCCGTTTTCTGTTTTTGTTTTCTTCCCATGTTCTCTTCCATCTATGAACACGAGGTGCGGTGACCAGCTTACGACGCTGACGTCCAATCTAATTCGTCCGTTAACCATCGCGGATGTCACACCAAAACAGAAGAGAGATACCACAGGTCTTCTGAGGCTTCAAGTACGAGTATGTAATGGTAGAAATAATTAAAGGAAAGTGATAACAAAAAGTAAATTGGGCATTAACGAAGCTGATATGCAACTATAAAAAAAAAATTCATATAAACCTGAAACCCTACCTTCAATCTATACAGACCTGAAACCCTCCCTCCAATTTATATAGACCTGAAACTTTGTCTCCAATTTATATAGACCTGAAACTTTGTCTCCAATTTATACAGACCTGAAACTTTGTCTCCAATTTATATAGACCTGAAACTTTGTCTCCAATTTATACAGACCTGAAACTTTGTTTCCAATTTATATAGGCCTGAAACTTTGTCTCCAATTTATATAGACCTGAAACTTTGTCTCCAATTTATATAGACATGAAACTTTGTTTCCAATTTATATAGGCCTGAAACTTTGTCTCCAATTTATATAGACCTGAAAATTTGTCTCCAATTTATATAGACCTGAAACTTTGTTTCCAATTTATATAGGCCTGAAACTTTGTCTCCAATTTATACAGACCTGAAACTTTGTCTCCAATTTATATAGACTAGAAGCTCTGTCTCCAATTTACATACATACATGAAACTTTGTCTCCAATTTACTTCCACGTTTTACTTCCACACAAGTACTAACACACTAAAGGCTTTTCATGCATCTAATATGCAGTTGTAAATAACAGACTTCAAAACCTCGTCCATCTTTTTTCTCCATCCTGACATTTTTAACTATCACAACATGCACTCCAGGCCATTGCAGTTTTAAATGTTGCTGTTTTAAAGGAGACTTCAAAGCTTGTACAATTAATTGTCAAAATCTTTTCCTTTCACAACAAAAAAAGTAGGTACATGAAATGCCATTGTACACGTAAACATATATATATATATATATATATATATATATATATATATATATATATATATATATATATATATATATATACATACCAAAACAAATTTGTAAAATTTTGCTATTACATTCCGTTTTCGTTTATACATATATTTACACATGTATTTCTTCTCTTTCCTTTTTTTTTTTATAATCCAGGACGGCCGTCGATTCAGAGGGCTCCCCATACATTATGCAGATGAAGGGGAGGCTGGTGTAGTGCGAGATCAAAGGCCAGTCTAGTTGATGTCTCTCATATACGTGCCAGTCAAAGCTCTTGGAGACAGACAGACGACGAGTTTTCTACCAATGTTTCCCCATAAATGAGGGTTCGGCAGGCTTAAGTGTCCAATCTCCCTCGCCCGTGGCTGCTTCAAGCGACGGTTAGTGCAGGGAAAAAAAATGTATGTGTTTTGCGTGTGTGTGTGTGTGTGTGTGTGTGTGTGTAAGTGTGTGTACATATGGTTTCCAATACTTCTTTGATGTAATAATAGCTCTCTCCACGCAAGAAATGATACAAACAAATGTATATATATATATATATATATATATATATATATATATATATATATATATATATATATATATATATATATTTCCAATAATGTATATGGATTTATATAAATTGACTTATCCGTACTACAAACGTGAAGTGTGACGTGACAAGGCGCGATGGCATGTGACATGACAGGCACGACTGAAGTGACGTGACATCCCCAGATATGAATCATGTGACGTCAGGGCATGGTTGATGTCACGCAAGAAGTCATAACAAGAACGAATCAAATGGTAGATGGATCAACGAACCCTGCAAATACCACCGGATATTATCATTTCGTAATCCGGATCTGATATTCCCGTTCGTACTGAGACGATCGAGTACTTACCCCCCCCCCCCAACAACACCCACGACCTGGCGCATTAAAACTCGGTCCATTTCGTCGGCATCGGACAGTCTCGAACGTTAAAGGGAGTCGAACTCTGGAGAGAACCTGACGAAGGTATGGGAGGGTGGTGGTGGCGACGTTACCTCCGGCAGGTTCCCAACTCAGCACTCCAGGGAGTGGGTCTTCTTCATCTCGAGCCGAAGGCCAGTTCTTGGCGCTCAGAGCTGAAGGCTGGGTGATGATCTTCGAGGGAGGAGACGGGAGGAGGAGGAAGGAATGTATGACACAGACTACTGGCGTCCACAGGCCTTTGCGTCTTGTCGACTCTTCTGTTTTTTATATATATTTCTTGCGACGGAAATTCTTTCCCTTATCGTTCCAGTCGCCTTCTTCACCACCCCACTCCCCTCTCTCCCCCTCTTCCTCTCTTCCCCCTCTTCCTCCTTGCCAAAGGATTTCTTCTCTGTCCTTTGAGACGGGGTCTATTCAGGGTGACCCAAACCATCATATCAACGTTGGCGGCATCTCTACTGGCCGCCTCCAATATGTCCACTGGGAAGGTAAAAAAAAAATAAAAGGAGGAGGGAGGGAGAGATAGAAAGTCCGTCAGCTCTTCCCCAATGATGAGGTTCGTCTTCTGAAAGCCTCGCGCTGCTGGTCCCAGTCCACACACTCTGACGAAGGTCTGGGAGAATGTGTCTGTGGCTGGCGACTTGGGGTCCGAGGTGTTATGCCAGTGCAATAAACGTAGACGTCGTCCAGTCTCTGGCGTTAGGTAATAATACGTGACGAAGTCTTCTGTCCTTGTCGAGGCTACGTGACCACTCGAGATCATATCTATAAGAGATGGTAATAAGCAGAGTCTTAGATCCTTTACAGTCGGTGACTACATCGAACAGCCGAAGATCGGCGTGGTCTCCTACTGGTTAAATGAAGGAGTTGAGACCTCTTCAGTATCACTTTTACCCGAAGGTACTGAAGGAGCCAAGTGTACCTGGGCCTTCGACACAATCAAGAGGAACAATGAAGACACACTACCCAACTTTCATGGGCGCCGGAGATGGTCGAGAAGATAATCCCCCTAAAGCTTTCAACACAGGAGGGAATCAATTACATCATATACTCACTGGTATACGAGACGCGAAATAGCAAAACGAATGATGGTGTATGATTGTTATTTAGATATCATGAATATGCAAAACGGTTCCGTTGCAGACGACGTCCTGTACACATATGTCTCCGTCATCCATTGTTTCCGCGACTCTTCGAGCCGAAAGAAAAAAAAAATGTCTGCTTGCTCACACGGTCCAATACCGAAGCTTAAATCCTGGGTCCTCTCCCGCGGGATGACGATAAGTGTTGATAACACTCCATCAGAACGGAACACGGGGACGAGGTACTGCACACACGCGCAGGAGGGGAGAGGAGAGGCAACTCCTCCTCCTCCTCCTCCTCCATCGCTTTCTTTAGATTAGCAGAGTCAGTTTACTGAGGGAGGCTGAAGGATGTGTAGTAGTGTGTGTGTGTGTGTGTGTGGGGGGGGGGTGGGGGGTGGCAAGAGCAGGTGATGCTCTGAGAGAGAGAGAGAGAGAGAGAGAGAGAGAGAGAGAGAGAGAGAGAGAGAGAGAGAGAGAGAGAGAGAGTACTCGAACTCGCTCCTAAACATGCTACGCCCAACGAACCACGCCAACGTTAATCCACGCCATCCCAAACTTTCCAGTTAACTCCCGCGTAATCTTCTCGCCAAATCTCTCTCTCTCTCTCTCTCTCTCTCTCTCTCTCTCTCTCTCTCTCTCTCTCTCTCTCACTCAGCTGGTACCACACCCGCACCTGACGCCGTTCTGTCTCATTTCTATTTTTTTGTGAGACGCCACCAATGTCGCCCGTCAGATGATCTTCAAATTACAACCACCACACATGCCTGCTTTCAAGTCGACTCCTTCATCTACCCATCGTCCAAACCTCTACGTACGTCCTTTGGAATCAAAAAGCCCAGTAGATTCAGGCATCGAGAAAAAAAACATAGCTACCACATCTATATATAGATATAGAAAAAATAAGTAGCATTCATGAATATATTTAACCCCTTCCTTCCTTCCCACAGAAAAAAAAAAAAGAATTGGTTTTCTTCCAAAAAGAAGAAAAAAATGGAAAATGATTTTCCATGGTTTTACAGTTAAAGCATTATGGATTCCTGGCCTGTTGCTCCCTGGCTGCTAATGAGAAGGACCCCCCCATCTGCTCCCGGGCTTTGAGAGGGCCTTGGGTAATCAGGGATTCTGAATGGCCCGCCAGCAGGATATCCTACACCTTTTCTTTTCTTTTTTTTATTTCAACCTCCTCCTCTTCAGAGTAGGACGTAGGGTAGTAGTGGTGGTGGTAGTGGTAGTAGTGGTGGTAGTAGTAGAAGTACTAATAGTAGTAGTAGTAGTAGTAGTAGTAGTAGTAGTAGTAGTGTATATCTTTCCAGCTCAGCTATTTTACGACCAAAAAAGTAAATCAAGTGCGTTTTCAAGAGGATAAAATAAGAATGTCACGAGTGAAAAAAAAAAAAAAAACGTAAATCCGTCTGTTTTAGGAAGGGGCAAAAAAAAAAAATTGAGGAAAAAAAATTTGAAAAAGTAATTTTTTCTTTTTTATTTTTTGAAAACGTAATCAGAATTTTAATGAGCAGTAGACACCGCTCAGTATTTTGTGGCGAACGTGGACATTCCACGCTGTCTACAGGGGGGGGGGTGGGGGGAAATATATATATATATATATATATATATATATATATATATATATATATATATATATATATATATATATATATATATATATATTCCAATGAGTCCACGGGGAAAAAGAAACACGAAAAGTTCCCAAGTGCACTTTCGTGTAATAATCACATCATCAGGGGAGACACAAGAGAGATATATAACAGTCAGTTGATACACAACGAAGAGACGAAGCTAGGACGCCATTTGGTAATTTACATGCAGTCCAAAAGAGCAACTTTTCCGGACTTTGTTATACAGTACTTTGCGAACCAGGGCGAACGAATCTGTCAACGGGGGGAGGGTCGAGGGTGGGATGAGGTGGGGCGATGATGATGAGGATGGCAATCGCGCTCAGGAAAGGTCAAATAAAGGGAAACGAGACTCGGCATCGACCATTTCAGGTCTCACTCCAACAAACATTTTGTCGGCGCGGGAGAGAGAGAGAGAGAGAGAGAGAGAGAGAGAGAGAGAGAGAGAGAGAGAGAGAGAGAGAGAGAGAGAGAGAGAGAGAGAGATGAGGGAGATGAGGGAGGGAGGGAGGATGGATTCACGTCTCTATCTTTACACGGGAGTACACACACTCAAACAACCCCTCCCTCATCCATCCCTCCTCCACCCCTCTGGCGGTGCCCCTAGCGGGATTTTAACCCCCGGATGGTCAAGCGGTTCCTCCTGATGTAGGAGGAGCTGGTCAGCCAACATTTTCCCCGAGGAGTGTGGTATGTCACGGGCAGAGAGAGAGAGAGAGAGAGAGAGAGAGAGAGAGAGAGAGAGAGAGAGAGAGAGAGAGAGAGAGAGAGAGAGAGTAGAAGACCTGACACACACACACACACCGAATGCTTCGGGTTTCCTGACATCAACAGGAAAATAAATGAATGCTAAATGTGTTCTCTCTCTCTCTCTCTCTCTCTCTCTCTCTCTCTCTCTCTCTCTCTCTCTCTCTCTCTCTCTCTCCAACACTGTTCTTCAGGAGTTCTCAAGGACAACAAGAACATGTGTGTGTGTGTGTGTGTGTGTGTGTGTGTGTGTGTGTGTGTGTGTGTGTGTGTCTGTGTGTCGTCTCTCGTCTTCGTGAGTGTCATTCAAACGAGGGGTCTGTTATACAGAGCACGAGAGACCTCCTTCCTCTGTCGTCGTCTGTAAAAACCAAATCAAGTCGCACAGTCCCCCTCGCGGCCACACCGTTAAATGCAACAGTAAACAAAGGAAGAAACGGAATAGGAGAAGAGAAGGAATGATGCAAGAGTCTTTTGAGGAGTAGGGAAAACCTGGCCTTTTTACAGAAGGGAGGGGGGGAAGGCCATTTCGTTTGATGGTGGAGGCCAGAAGGGATGCGCCACCCGTACGTTCGTCTTTAAAACTGTAAGACCATTCTTGGAATATACCAATAAATAATACATGGCAACTTACACGAGCACAGTGATGCCACAAGGTAACTACTTCCTATATTTATCATCATTCTGTTATTCGGTCACTATATATTTTTACCCTGGTTTGCAAACGTAGATATTCTTTTCTTGAAATCGTACTGCATGTTCACACGGACACTGAATACTACGTTGCCATGATATGTTTACAGACACACAGACACACAGACACACACACACAAACACACACAAACACACACACACACACACACACACAAACACACATAAAAAAAGAATCTACATGAAATAAAATTCCTTAATAACCTCGACAAATTTAGAAGCAAAAATTGTGAACTGAAAATCCAGAATAAATTTACGGTCGAGACATCCCCCTCCCTCGCCCCAAAGGCCAGGCTGATCGAGCCAAAGGGGAAAAAAAAAATATGAAGGATTAAGAAACACTGTCAAGCAGCTGAGAGCTTATCAAGATGTGTGGATTGTGAACTCCGAAGCTTACAAGTTTACCTCGAGAAGGACGAGGGGGAAGCCAGGGTCAGAGATGGTGGTTAACCATGAGTTTACAAGGTAGAAAAGTATACCAGAGAAGGGAAACAGGATAGATATCCATGGTATGTCCCGATGGATTCAGTGACCCACACGATGAAATACTGAACTCGTTACGAGAGCAGAAACTATTTCTCAAAAGCTGCTTCGGGGAAATAGACGAAGGACCAGACTGTGTGAAAAACAGACGTGTGGGGAAAGGGAAACATGGAGACGAGAAGGGCAAATGCGAGAGTCAGACGATGATGAGGAATTAATGAAAGGGGCGGAGAAAACTGAGCAGCAGCAGCAGCAGCAAGGAGGGACGCTGAGCAAATACAGAGACACAGATAAGAACGACGGACGTAATGGAAAGCAAAGGTTAGCATGGCGGACTTAAACGGAGGGACGAGAGGAGAGACAGTGAGGATAACAAGACTAACAGAGAGAGAGAGATAGAGAGAGAGAGAGAGAGAGAGAGAGAGAGAGAGAGAGAGAGAGAGAGAGAGAGAGAGAGAGAGAGAGAGAGAGGGGTATGGATGGGAGTCAACAAAGAGACGAGACCCCTCCCCCAACGGATGTTGTTACCAAACACGACCAATTACGGTACACCTTCTAACACCTGAGCCACGCAAAGTCTGTCACAAGGCTTTCCCATCCTCTTTCTCTCTCTCTCTCTCTCTCTCTCTCTCTCTCTCTCTCTCTCTCTCTCTCTCTCTCTGTCTGCCTTCTTGTATTCCAGGAACCCCCTGGCCGCACACTGCAACACGCCATCCACCTTTCCGCATTAATCCTCCGTCACCAGTATACGTCTGGCCGCCATTTCAAAGCAGTGTTCCACGGTGTAAATCGGAATATAGCGAACCTCTAGAGTCCAGGAATATTTACGCTGACAGCGTTCCCCAGAGGTGGCGTTGGCATCGCTGCACCAGAGGGCTGGAAATAAGATGTCAGTTCGATGTCTGGAAAGCGAGAACGGGAACTCTGGAATCCTTTGATGCCGATCTCGGGTTGGGAATAGATGGAGGACATAGTTTCCCTCCCCCTCAAGGTATGTATGCCAAGCCCGGGGAGGAAGCCCTATGGAGAAAATCTAACTGCATGAAATATACGGTCTGGAAAAAAGTCTGGCTCTCCACTCCAGGAGGAGAGGACGTTATCTTACATGATAGGTGTAAACACGGGAAGCCATGGGAGGGTGGTGGTTGGTTGAAGGCGCGGGAGGATATGTTATTTGGGCGAGCGGAGCTTCTGCCCAGCGTCTGTCGAGTGACAAAAGAAAAACACAACGACGGTGTGTGTAGTTCTTGCGATCTCGTGTCTGTGGCAGTTACGTGGGAGGGTTGGAAGGTCGCGTGGCTGTGGCAGCGACACTTTCCACCTCGCTGGAAGGGTCCTTATGTTTGTGACAGAGGGGAGTTCTATCCTCTGGCTGGAGGGGGGTCGTCTTATGTTTGTGATGGAGGTAATCCCACCCTTAAATTCCGTGATGCCGCAAAACAAATGCTTAAAAGAAAACGTGATACGGTCACTACTTTCATTTTCTATTAAAGAGGACGCCACCGAATGAAAGACCACTTCCTTTTTTCTGAACATTCAACACGTATACAACGAATTCTAGCGGACTATAGAGAGACCGGTGATGTACAAGAATGAACGGTCCGGATTAGGTTAAAAATGAAGTCGAGGACTAAGACATTTCAGGAGAGAGGCGAGGCAAGTTAGCAAGCGGCTTTGTTTGTTAATTAAGCCGGCGCACACACACAACATAAACAAGTGCACGTACGCACGTACATGCCACTTGCGATCATACACCCAAATTACAGCCTAACTCCATCTAACCTTTTGCATATATATATATATATATATATATATATATATATATATATATATATATATATATATATATATATATATATATTGGAAAAGATCACAATTAAGTGCGTCCTAGCTATGTCTCTTCGTTGTATATCAATTGTCTGTTAAGTTTCTTTCTTGTATTTCCCCTGAGGATGTGATTATTACACGAAAGTGCACTTGGGAACTTATCGTATATCATTTTCCCGTGGACTCATAGGAATATATATATATACATATATATATATATATATATATATATATATATATATATATATATATATATATATATATATATATATATATATAAGCAAACTAATTGTGTGAAGTTAAACACACTATCATACACGACATTTTCTATTCTTAAAGCCTTCATCCCGTCAGGGAGACCTGGTCATTCGTTATTTAGTCTATACATCCCAAGATCTTTACCAAAGGTTACTGTTCGTTAATGAGATGAATGAGGTCCTTCTTCTTCTTTTTCTTCTTCTTCTTCTATAATTACCATTATTATCATTATTCTATAATTACTACTATTATCCTACTTCTTCTTCTTCTTCTATAATTACCATTATTATCATTATTCTATAATTACTACTATTATCCCACTTCTTCTTCTTCTATAATTACCATTATTATCATTATTCTATAATTACTACTATTATCCCACTTCTTCTTCTTCTATAATTGCCATTATTATCATTATTCTATAATTACTACTATTATCCCACTTCTTCTTCTTCTATAATTACTACTATTATCCCACTCCTTGCTTCTTCTTCCTTCTCCTTTCTCTTCGTTCCCTCATTTTCTCTTCCTTCCCTCCAATATCCCCAGCTAATTGTACGAGGCTTTGATCTTCACTCTCTAACTTCCCACCGAGTGAAGTTCCCCCAAAGTTCGCAAGTTTCTAAGTCCGTCTCTCTTGATCCTCGATTCTGTTGTTTGTTCAATCTGTTGGGGTTACTTAGCGCAGAGCGCTCGGACTTCGCTGTTATCCACTGTTCTTTTCCTGATGTTCTACATTGTTCTCAAACGTCATCATTGGAGTTAAAACTCCTCTTAGATATTCAGGTTCAACCGAACTCTTTTTGTGTTTATGTTTACCATTCGTTTTTCTAGTGTCTCGTCTATTCATGGGTCATCCACGTCATCACAGAACGTCTCTCGCTCTTACCGTTAACACCCAGGCCTACATTACCGTTGGTCAAGGCATTATCTGCATTTTGTTCCCGTTTTTTTCCCTCCGTTGCTTCGGTGGGCACTAACTCTCCCTCACCACTGTGCCCGCCCATGTCCCCTTAAAAACGACACGCTTGGAAAAAGCCTCCCAAAGTGGCGAACTGATGGGGTTGAATTCTACTCTTGAAACGTATTCCAAATCCAAATTTCCAGAGGTTTAGATACAACACTATGAATCACTTCAGTTGTATCAATTCACATATGAATATGTAATACGAGTAAGTATCTTAAAGTGTTACGAATATGTAATATGAGTAAGTATCTTAAAGTGATACGAGTCATGAAAATACACGATAATCAGTTAACTAATCAAAAGTAATAAAAGAAATATGATAAAACAATTATGAACGGGAGTAAATTTACTTGGCATTATAAAAATAAACAAAAATATTCAATAAAAATTAAAATTACGATGATAAAAACCTCACTTTCTCGGTACAAATTTTGCTTTGATGTCGTCCAGCCACACAGAGCAGTCAAACTAAATATGCGTTAATAACACAGGTCACATCTTTATATGAAACATCCTGTGGATTATTTCCATATGCAATTCTTGTAATCCACATATTCCACTTTAGCCTCACTCCACCCTCTCAACACCTCGCTTCCATCTGATCAGTCCACTTCCCCTCCACTTCATTCCTCCTCACCCCATATTCCATACCCCCTATTTCCCTCCCCCCTCATCCCTCCCATCCCCCCTCAAAATTTCTATATCCACTTCACTCACACCATTTCCCGTCTAATCTTTCCCCCTTCCTCCCCATCTCTCTCTCTCTCTCTCTCTCTCTCTCTCTCTCTCTCTCCTTTTCTCTCCCCTCACCACCCATCTGCCGCCTCCCTCACCCTCTTCCCCTCTCTTGTTCTGCACACCATTCATGCCAAGTCTCTCACCTCCCGTGTTGGCTGAGTCCCGCTCGAGTATATGTGTTCACACTCTTTTCGCAGCGGCGGTGGGGACCGACCCGACACCCGCTCCTCTCCTCCTCTTCTTTGGTCTTCAGAAATTAATCACACCCCGGCAGCTGACGCATTCTGGCCTCACCCTGTGTGACAGTTGGAGGGTAGGTAGCTCTTAGAGAGAGAGAGAGAGAGAGAGAGAGAGAGAGAGAGAGAGAGAGAGAGAGAGAGAGAGAGAGAGAGAGAGAGAGAGAGAGAGACGACTATATTCGACTCATCCACTCCTCTCAAACCATATCAGCTTTTCCCCAACAAGCTTTCTCTTTCGTTTGATGGTGGCCTCTGGTGGTCCTCTCCATGCAACCCTCGAAGAACTGTGTGTTCGTGTGTGTGTGTGTGTGTGTGTGTGTGTGTGTGTGTGTGTGTGTGTGTGTGTGTGTGAATGTATCCAGGAAGGGCTGCTGCCACTCACATCGCGTCAAGAATGCGTACGAGCGCATGAACACCCCAGTGCAGATCTACGGGGGGACACGCCAAGGTGAGGGTGAACACCACATCCGATTATTTCGCATTCACGAATGAATCATCCTCAGACACGGAGCTCCTGTGAACTCAAGGGTGGTTCATGTTTCTGTCGGCATCAATGAGACAAAGGGGATTTGCCAGACTTCTGAGGTGAATGGGTAAGGAGGCCTCACTCTCTCTCTCTCTCTCGCTCAATGCCAACATAGGACTTTGATGCTCGCGTGTGTCCAATGTCGGGGAAGACTGAGCTTTAAACCAGAAGAATGACCACCTGTGTCTCGTAAGATTGTACACGAAGGAGTGGTGAGAGATAGTGAGTTACACAGAGTTATGTAGATACACAAGACCACACAGACCAAAAGGTCCAGGCGAGGTGGTCTGCCCTTACTGAAAAGAGATGGAGTCCCCTTTAAAAAAACAGTAGAAGAAATAGATAGCAAAGCAAAAGGATCTCCCCCTACCCTCTATTCCCTCCGGCAAACACACTAGCCGGGACACAGGTCGGAGAAAGAAAGAAGGACAAAAAATACCTTGCAGAAGTAATATACCCGAAGGAAATTTTTTTTTTTTTTGAGATATACATGAAAGTCAGGGCGGGGGGGGGGGTAGAATGGAAATGAATAGGTCATACATCCCATCACTGGAGAGAGAGAGAGAGAGAGAGAGAGAGAGAGAGAGAGAGAGAGAGAGAGAGAGAGAGAGAGAGAGAGAGAGAGAGGGGGGGGATGGACAAACGAGGCCAGGGGGGTCTCCAGGGAGGGAGGGAAATAAGTGTATTCCATATTCGCCTGAAGAGAGAAAAAAAAAAAGAAGAATATATAAGGCTCTCCCGAAGCTGGTGGCTCGAGCCTCTGGTGGCGTTCCAGGCACTCATTAACAGGCAGCGGCTGGACTGAGAACGGTCCAAGGAACGGTCTGAAGAACGGGACCTGGGAACGGTCCGTGGAACGGGAACAGTGAAAGATGAGGGGAATGAAGTGATCGTGAGAATGAAGTGATCGTGAGAATGAATTGATCGTGAGAATAAAGTGATCGTGAGAATGAATTGATCGTGAGAATGAAGTGATCGTGGGAATGAAGTGATCGTGAGAATGAAGTGATCGTGGGAATGAAGTGATCGTGGGAATGAATTGATCGTGAGAATGAAGTGATCGTGAGAATGAAGTGATGGTGGGAATGAAGTGATCGTGAGAATGAAGTGATCGTGAGAATGAAGTGATCGTGGGAATGAAGTGATCGTGAGAATGAAGTGATCGTGGGAATGAAGTGATCGTGAGAATGAAGTGATCGTGGGAATGAAGTGATCGTGGGAATGAAGTGATCGTGGGAATGAAGTGATCGTGGGAATGAAGTGATCGTGGGAATGAGGTGATCGTGAGAATGAGGTTATCGTGGGAATGAGATGATAGTGGGAATGAAGTGATCGTGGGAATGAGATGATAGTGGGAATGAAGTGATAGTGGGAATGAAGTGATCGTGAGAATGAAGTGATCGTGGGAATGAAGTGATGGTGGGAATGAAGTGATCGTGGGAATGAAGTGATGGTGGGAATGAAGTGATCGTGGGAATGAAGTGATCGTGAGAATGAAGTGATCGTGAGAATGAAGTGATCGTGAGAATGAAGTGATCGTGGGAATGAAGTGATCGTGAGAATGAAGTGATCGTGGGAATGAAGTGATCGTGGGAATGAGATGATAGTGGGAATGAAGTGATCGTGGGAATGAGATGATAGTGGGAATGAAGTGATCGTGGGAATGAAGTGATCGTGGGAATGAAGTGATCGTGGGAATGAAGTGATCGTGGGAATGAGGTTATCGTGGGAATGAGATGATAGTGGGAATGAAGTGATCGTGGGAATGAAGTGATCGTGGGAATGAAGTGATCGTGGGAATGAAGTGATCGTGGGAATGAAGTGATCGTGGGAATGAAGTGATCGTGGGAATGAAGTGATCGTGGGAATGAAGTGATCGTGGGAATGAGGTGATCGTGGGAATGAAGTGATCGTGGGAATGAGATGATAGTGGGAATGAAGTGATCGTGAGAATGAAGTGATCGTGGGAATGAAGTGATCGTGGGAATGAAGTGATGGTGGAAATGAAGTGATCGTGGGAATGAAGTGATCGTGGGAATGAAGTGATCGTGAGAATGAAGTGATCGTGAGAATGAAGTGATCGTGGGAATGAAGTGATCGTGTGACCTACTGTGAACGTCTCATTCCACCAGTAAATACATGAAGGGAACGGTGAACGTCACAATTATAAACGAGCGACTACCCAGGAGAACGTAATAACAGAAAACGTGGATATATGAAATAAAAAACGGAAAATGGGCGAAGAATTACTGAAAGAACAATGAAAATATATGTCACAGAGAACGGTACAAGCGGCCATTCACACCACGTTCGTTAAAAATTATGATTGCTAGTCTCGAGGGTGTAATTCAGGTCAATCTAGCAAAATGAAAGTGAAAAAAAATTAATCATTTTAAAAGATAAAAATCGTCTAACAGCAGAAAAAATTTGATTCGCGAATCCGTCACTCACCAAATTAATCCCACATTTTTTCTTCTTGATTCTTGAATATCAAAATAAAAAATCTAAACTAACATATAACTGGCTAATCTGGCAGACTTCCCCATTTAGTATGTTATGCAAGAGCCAAGACGAAAAGAGAAGTATACAAAATGTGAAAACATCAAAATATATTCTATATAGAGAATATCAAAATATATTCTACATAGAGAGAATATCAAAATATATTCTACATAGAGAGAATATCAAAATATATTCTACATAGAGAGAATATCAAAATATATTCTACATAGAGAGAATATCAAAATTTATTCTACATAGAGAGAATATCAAAATATATTCTACATAGAGAGATAGTGTGTGTGCAACTAGGTCACTAGATTGGATACACAGGTCGGAAATTAATTGCTAAGAATTACATGAAAATGAAAAGAGGAAAAACTGAACACACACACACACACACACACACACACACACACACACAGAACAGGCGTCTCAAACTCGGTCACAATATAGAAGAGGAGGAGGAGGAGGAGGAGGAGGAGGAGGAGGAGGAGGAGGAGGAGGCGGAGGAGGAGGATGAGGAGGATGAGGAGGAGGAGGAGAAAGAGGAGGAGGGCGACCGACAGCAAGCCTCGCAACACCTCCACAAGACCACTGATACTCGGGCACACAACGCTACCCTAGCTACCCACACACACACACACACACACACACACACTCACACACACACACACACACACACACTCAAGATGCTAAACTCTTGACAAAAGTCGGGGGGGGAAACGCGCATTTAATGAGCCCACTGGGGACCTGCTGGCCACTGGGAGGGGAGGTGGGGGAGGGAGGGAGGGGTAAGGGAGGGAGAGGAGGAGGGGAGGGTTAAGTCACTCGGGGAGGGAGGAGGAGGGAGGAGGGAGGAGGGGCGACGACTGAGGAGTGAGAATGTGAAGGAATGGAGTTCTGGGGATATATATATATATATATATATATATATATATATATATATATATATATATATATATATATATATATATATATAGGGAGATTTTAAGTTTAAACTACGAGAGAGAGAGAGAGAGAGAGAGAGAGAGAGAGAGAGAGAGAGAGAGAGAGAGAGAGAGAGAGAGAGAGAGATGAATAAAGTGAGAGATACACGAGAGAACACAGACCTCCACACACACACACACACACACACGCATCCCGTCCACCATCATCGGACGCAGATGAAATTAAACACTTTTCCCTCCCTCCATTTTTCTTTTTTTTTTTTTTTTGGAATATTCATGAGGAGTTTCCTCGATCCTTTTAATCCCTTTGCTTTTTCGGCGGCGCTTGCAAAGCTTGGCCGTAATTCAATACCGAATGTTTATTACCCTCGCCCTGGAGATCGGCCACGCTCACCGTTTTCTGTGAGGGTGGGCGGGGGCGGCCCAGGATCCGTGAGTTGCCATCGAGCAACGCCCGGCCGGTTTTCTATCGTTGCCATGAGAACAGAAACACTTTTTTTTTCTCTCTTCTTCTCTCTGTGTAAATCTTACAGGAGGTGTGGGTACACTGAGGTCCCAACCTGACGTACAGAGACGGTGTGGCAGTTATGTAAATGACTGTTGCAATGTGGTTAGGAGAACAATAGAAAACGGCTTATGTTGATAACTCATAGAATATTTTTTTCCCCTGTCCGAGAGAGACATTTTGAAGCACATAGTTAAGCAAACGACAAGATATTCCTATGAGTCCACGGGGAAAATGAAACACGAAAAGTTCCCAAGTGCACTTTCGTGTAATAACCACATCATCAGGGGAGACACAAGAGAGAAATATAACAGTCAGTTGATATACATCGAAGAGGCGAAGCTAGGACGCCATTTGGTAAACATGTGATTGTCCAAATATATATATATATATATATATATATATATATATATATATATATATATATATATATATATATATATATATATTCTTTTTTTCTTTCAAACTATTCGCCATTTCCCGCATTAGCGAGGTAGCGTTAAGAACAGAGGACTGGGCCTTTGAGGGAATACCCTCACCTGGCACAATTCTCTGTTCCTTCTTTTGGAAAATTGAAAAAAAAAAAAAAAAAAAACCCGAGAGGGGAGGATTTCCAGCCCCCCGCTCCCTCCCCTTTTAGTCGCCTTCTACGACACGCAGGGAATACGTGGGAAGTATTCTTAATCCCCTATCCCCAGGGATTATATATATATATATATATATATATATATATATATATATATATATATATATATATATATATATATAGGGTGTATATATATACACCCGCCCCACAGGAAACAGTATCGCTACCCTCTGCTTCAGCGAGGTAGCGCCAAGAAAACGTAAAAAAAAAAAGGCCACATATCGTGAAATAAAATCATAAAAACATTGTCAGTTACAACAGAAAACAATCCTGACTCTTGTGCCATCATACCACTGAATAAACCCACCACGATATTCTTGTGTTATCATACCACTGAATAAACCCACTACTATATTCTTGTGCAATCATACCACTGAATAAACCCACTACGATATTCTTGTGCAATCATACCACTGAATAAACCCACTACGATATTCTTGTGCCATCATACCACTGAATAAACCCACTACGATATTCTTGTGCCATCATACCACTGAATAAACCCACCACGATATTCTTGTGCCATCATACCACTGAATAAACCCACTACGATATTCTTGTGCCATCATACCACTGAATAAACCCACTACTATATTCTTGTGCCATCATACCACTGAATAAACCCACTACGATATTCCTACCCTGCACAGCTGACTGGGGACCAGGCCATGAAAAGAATATGAAGAACCAGTTACTGGCAAGGTCTTCAATCCCTTTTATTAATAGACTTTCCAACCTCGGCGACGATCGGTTTCCGGGGGGAGAGAAAAGCTTCAAGCTGGCTTTCAACAATGCTTCGATCCCGCTTCGGGGGGACGTATGAATCCCGCTTCGCGCGACGTTCCAGTCCTGTGTAGGTGGGGAAGTGGGGGGCATTTTAATCCCACTGGGGTGGGATGTTCCAATCCCAAACGTTTCAACCCAGCTCGAGCGAGTTTCGACCCGGCTTGAACACGTTTCAATCCCGCATAAAGACGTTTCAACCCAACCGAGAGAAGTTTCAAATCCCACACGGGGACGTTTCAACTCACTTCAGGAATGCCTCCAACCCGCTCAGGAAAACGTCTTATCCCCCGCTTAAAGGATGGTTGGCTCTGGCTTCGAAACTCTTGAATCCTATCCCATGCGAACGAACCCGGTCAAAATAGTTTCGAATCCGGTTGCATTGTCCAACCAAAATCAGACGAACGAAACTGTTTCTGGCTTGTTTTTATAAATGAATAATATATATATATATATATATATATATATATATATATATATATATATATATATATATATATATATATATATTTTACCATGAAATATATATATATACATATATATATATATATATATATATATATATATATATATATATATATATATATATATATATATATATATATATATATGTATATATATATATTTCATGGTAAAATAAGAAAAAATATTCATTTGCATAAACCAATATTGTGCACACAAGAAAGGAAAGACATAGAGGTATCCTACTGTTATCGATGTTATTCGATTATCACTATAATCACCTCTGCACCGTGAGGCTATAATGGGAATGACAACTAGGAGTATACTGGATAATATGTCCAATAAGAGCATGAAGAATATGTTCGCTATGAGCCTGGTGAATATATCCTTCATGAGTCTGCTCAATATATCCTGTATTACTTGGTAAATATGGCCTTTATGAACGCGATGCACATGTCTTCTGTAGGCCTGACGAGTGTCCTCGATGAGTCTTATGAACGTGTGTTCTAAGAGCCAAAATCACGTATAACGTAACGCGGCAAATCGTCAGCTCAATAATGAATTCATTCGTTGCTGAAATGTGAAATCGAGTAAGGTTTCCCAGGCTGCAAAAAGGGGGGTAAGGTCAGGAGGGTAGAGCCAGTGTGTGTGGGTGCACGGGATCACAGACCTCAACCACGGGTAATAGTCAGAACGAACATGCATTAGAGCGAGGGTTCGAACCCACGACCCCCACGGCTCTCCCCGAGACCAAAAAAAAAAAAAGAAAGAAAAAAAAATTCTACAAGCTCGTCATACGTAACTACATCATTGCGACACCTGGTTTCGAACGAGATACGTGAATCACCTTCAGCCAACAAATGCGTTTGAAACCCACAGGTGGTGGGATATAAATGCATACTTCAGTAACTGAAGCTTATTGGGCCCAGGGGCCTGTGGTAATAATGTGAAACTTGACACAGATCTCTGTCTCATTGTGTACGAGTTCCTTCCCTTCCTCAAGGCTGTTTCCATACAGAAAAAAAAAGTAATACAACCAAATATCAAGGTAATACAACCAAAATCAAGGTAATACAACCAAAATCAAGGTAATACAACCAAGATCGAGGTAATACAACCAAAATCAAGGCAATAAAACCAAAATCGAGGTAATACAGCCAAAATCGAGGTAATACAACCAAAATCAAGGCAATACAACCAAAATCAAGGTATTACAATCAAAATCGAAGCAACACAATCAAAATCAAGGTAATAAAACCAAAATCAAGGTAATACAACCAAAATCAAGGCAATACAATCAAAATCAAGGTAATACAACCAAAATCAAGGCAATACAACCAAAATCGAGGTAATACAACCAAAATCGAGGTAATACAACCAAAATCAAGGCAATACAACCAAAATCAAGGTATTACAATCAAAATCGAAGCAACAAAATCAAAATCAAGGTAATACAACCATAATCAAGGTAATACAACCAAAATCAAGGCAATACAACCAAGAATCGAGGTATTACAACCAAAATCAAGGTAATACAACCAAAATCGTGGTAATACAACCAAATTCAAAGCAATACAACCAAAAGAAAAGTAAAAACAACCCAAAAGAAAATGTCTGCATAAAAAAATATTATACAATCCAAAAGTAGAGAGAAATGAAGAGCTATGTACACACTACACACTTCTGCTCTTCCTTACTAGCGTGGTTAGGTAAGGCTACAAGCATCGTTATGGTGAAATGTGACGCCTTACCTGGTGATGTAACGCCGCTTTTGTTGACGATATAACGCCCTATACAGTGATATATATATATATATATATATATATATATATATATATATATATATATATATATATATAGCTGGTGATGTGACACCTTGGTAACACCATAACACACGTACCTGTGGACAAATATGAAAAAAGTATAAGAAAAATATCACCACATACAACACACACACACACACACACATACACACACACACACACACACACACACACATACACACAGACACACACACACACACACCCACACGCCATGGGTCAGTATGAGTCAGCTCGGGTTTGGGCACTCATGGGCTTGAATCCCGGGGACGGTAGACAGCCCACATCCAACCCAGGTTGGTCAATGCATGGATACTTGGCTGAGGTTGGTTGATGTGTGTGTGTGTGTGTGTGTGTGTGTGTGTGTGTGTGTGTGTGTGTGTGTGTGTGTGTGTGTGTGTGTAAGACTAAAAGCAAGGTTACATATATACAAGGTTACATATATACATATATACATATATACAAGGTTACATATATACATATGTACAAGGTTGATAGATGGCGCACCATTCGTGAAGACCTATCTTCCTCTAACACATACACACAAACAGAGATCACACGAGAGGTCTTGGAAACCGATGACACATCTCAAAGAAAAAAAAAAAAGACATCAACAGAATACAAAGGAGTTTTAAACCCATATAATGACACGGTCTTGATGAAATCTACCCCCCCGTTACGTACGCTCCGGTTCGAACCCCGGCTTAGAAAATTGGTCTACCGCTCAAACAGCCATGGCATGGGAACAACACACACACACACACGTACACGCGTATTTTGAGTCTGACATGATCCTCCGTCTCTATGTGAGTGATGAATCATTATCGCCATCAGAGATGAAGTGGTGGTGAGAGGGCAATCATGAGATGCAGTCTTTAATGTCTCTCTCTCTCTCTCTCTCTCTCTCTCTCTCTCTCTCTCTCTCTCTCTCTCTCTCTCTCTCTCTCTCTCACTAATCCCTCCACCACCTCCCTCTCTATTGACCAAGCTCACAGGCCGACCACGCCCATCGTCCTAGTAATCAACTTCACCATCCACGATGACCGGTAACCTGGTTTGGAAGGGGGATGTGGTGGTGTGGTGTGGTGGTGGTGTGGTGGTTGGAGACGTGGTGGTTGGTGGTGTGGTGGGTGGAGACGTGGTGGTTAGAGAAGGTCGTGGTCAAGCCCCAAGGCTGGGTTATCATAGTCCTTCAACTGAGGGAGAAACCTTTGGTCTAATCTCCGACACCCTTGACCCCAGACTGACTATTGACCCATATTGACCTTTGACCCATAATGATCCTTGACCAGGACTGGCCCTTGACCTAGACTGACCACTGACCCATCATGACCTTTGACATTATCTTAAACCAGCAAGAGCAGCCTTAACTTGATGGCAGCTCGATTTTCATCGACGACCCGACGACATATGCCATGCATATCGAGGGCCCACCTCGCTGAACTGAGGCTCACTTGCGTATACACCTGAGCCTCCAAGGCCAAGATAAAGACACTCCACCAAGGGTCGAACTGAGGCTCTACCACAACGGCTAAATTGCAGAGCCAAAAAACAGTAGCCTTTTATACACTTTTTTTTCCCCCCCGGACCTGTTTCTTCAAGCGACTTTGCACTCCGGGCGAAAATCACTGCGAAACTACGGTGTGGAAAGGACCGTTCTTGACCACAGACGAAGCGATATGGGTCATCATCGTCCACAACTCAAAGGTCGGGGCTGAACAAAGCATCAACACATCTCGTCTTACTTCATCTCTAATTTTCTTCATGTCTCTCAGAGGATTTTCTGACGAAGCTTTGAGACAGAGAGGCTTTACCCCAAGGCTAATGCGGCTATGGAGAGAGAGAGAGAGAGAGAGAGAGAGAGAGAGAGAGAGAGAGAGAGAGAGAGAGAGAGGCATTGGGGACGAAGCTTTGAGACAGGCTTTTCCCTGAGGCCGATGGGGCTATGAGAGAGAGAGGAGAGAGAGAGAGAGAGAGAGAGAGAGAGAGAGAGAGAGAGAGAGAGAGAGAGAGAGAGAGAGAGAGAGAGAGAGAGAGAGAGAGACATTGGGGATGGGGAATGAGGGGGTGAAGAAACACTGATGGGGAGGGAAGAGAAGGGTACACGATGAGGGAGGTAGATGTATGGGAGTGGAAATGTGAGGGGGAGAGAGGGGGGGGGAGTGTGAAGGAAAAGAAAAAAAAAACCGACGAGAGGATGGGAAGGAAAGGGAAAACGGTGGGAAGGGAACTGGAAAGGCGCTAGGTAACGATGAGGAGGAAGGGGTTAGGTGTGAAAAGGATGGGACAACTATGGGAAGGGGATGAACGAGAAACAATGGGAAGGGAGAAAGAAGGGAGAGAAAACGACTGTGCGGCATGGAAAGGATGGAAGGGTGGAACGACAGAGGAGGAGAAGAAGGGAAGGAGAAACGATGGGAAAGGGAATATATAATGAAGAGGAAAGCAATAGGTCCCAGGTACAGATGGAAGGGGAGGGCTCCTGACCTCACCTACCTCCCTGTTAGGGACTCTCCCGCAAAAAAAAAAAAAAAACCTGGCCTTCCTCCCTTCTAGGGAACTACGCTTCCATACCAGGCCTACATCCCAACGAGGGAAGCCCGGCGGCCACCTGTTTTATCTAGCTGTTACAGACACCCCATACCTGGCCCACCCTCCCTGTTAGGGAAACCCCAACGAACAGCAAATATTTAGTCTCCAAATAGAGACACACTCCCTCTCTCTCTCTCTCTCTCTCTCTCTCTCTCTCTCTCTCTCTCTCTCTCTCTCTCTCTCCGCCATGAGCGTGTGGTTGGATGGGATAGGGCTGTTAATAAAAAAAAAAAAGGGGGGGGGGGGGTTGTGGACGAGCGTTGAAAAAACAATGTCTTTTAGTTCGATTTTACGACCCGTGTGTGTGTGTGTGTGTGTGTGTGTGTGTGTGTGTGTGTGTGTGTGTGTGTGTGTGTGTGTGTCGGGGTGTAGTTGGTCGTGATACAGCGGGAAGAGATGGAGCGTGACCCTTTCAGCACGACGGTACGACCCTTGGGTCTAGCGGCTGACCTAAGGGGTCAGGTCAAAGGCCTAGCGGCTGACCTAAGGGGTCAGGTCAAAGGCCAGGTCGCTTTCACGACCAAAGGTCGCGACGTCGTCATGCTCAAGGGTCGTACCGTCGTATTCAAAGGGTCGTCGTACAGTCGTGTTCAAGGGTCGTACCGTCGTGCTCAAGGGTCGTACTGTCGTGCTCAAGGGTCGTACCGTCGTGCTCAAGGGTCGTACCGTCGTGCTCAAGGGTCGTACCGTCGTACCGTCGTGCTCAAGGGTCGTACAGTCGTGTTCAAGGGTCGTACAGTCGTGTTCAAGGGTCGTACAGTCGTGTTCAAGGGTCGTACCGTCGTGCTCAAGGGTCGTACCGTCGTGCTCATGGGTCGTACCGTCGTGCTCAAGGGTTGTACCGTATTGCTTAAGTCATATGGGATCCACTACCCTTGCGAGGGCTTTGGAAACACAGAGAACCCCACTTCTGGTAGATGACCCACCTTCTGGTAGATAACCCACCTTCTAGTAGATGACCCACTATCAGGTAGATAACCCACCTTCTGGTAGATAACCCACCTTCTAGTAGATGACCCACTATCAGGTAGATGACCCACCTTCTGGTAGATAACCCACCTTCTAGTAGATGACCCACTATCAGGTAGATAACCCACCTTCTGGTAGATAACCCACCTAGTAGATGACCCACCATCAGGTAGATAACCCACCTTCTGGTAGATAAATCGTTCCCTTTCACATTTCTAAGACACTACCGTACTGGCTTTCCCAACGACCGAATTTTCAGAGGGATCCCGAACCACGCAATTCATACACGGGAGGCCATCAATATCGCCTTTAATTAAGTCAGCTTAATCAATATTCTGATCAGGTTCGTCGTCAAGGCTCAATATTAATCTTCGTTAAGCCTCTGATTATAAGAAGAATGACGAGGACATGGGTGGGGGAGATCGGAATCTTGAAATACTGATAATAACCTTTATATATATATACATATATACATATATATATGTATATATATATATATATATATATATATATATATATATATATATATATATATATATATATATATATATATATATATATCTTGATCACGCGCAAAATTGTGATCCTTTCCAATATATATATATATATATATATATATATATATATATATATATATATATATATATATATATATATATATATTCACTTAACCATATTGTGTCCATTGCTCATACGGATACATCAACATAAATCTATATCCACTAACCTATCTAAACATGTGATTAATAAGGCAATATAAAACATCTCTTGTAATAATACCATCCCCCTTCTTAATCTTAAAAGAACATCGCTCCTTTCATCTTAAAAGAATTCACGACGCGCCGCCCGTTCTTAAATACAAGTTGATGACCGTAATTTCGTCTCCACTATGCATGGCTTCGGCCACCCGTCCGTCCGTCCGTCAGTCATCGATTCTTCGGGACCGACTGGAGATGGGAACCCCAAGCCTTACGTTATGCTAACCACGTCAGGCCAGACCCGGGGCTAAATCTGGTGGTCAGGTCAACCACCAATCCCGAGATGAACGAGTCTCCTCACTTAAACCACAAGGTGGTTCTCGGTGGCGCTGGTGGGAGGGCAACCACGTGCGCGTCGCCACCACGAGGTGTCGACCACGTGTGTGTGTGTGTGTGTGTGTGTGTGTGTGTGTGTGTGTGTGTGTGTGTGTGTGTGTGAAGTTGTGTGGTCGTCTGAGTCGTGGAGGTTGGTGAACAGCGCTGGAGATGGGTAGGTCCTGCCTAACATTTGGCGTACCTCAGTCTTTCATGAGAGGAAAGAGGAGGAGGAGGAGGAGGAGGAGGAGGAGGAGGAGGAGGAAAAAGAAACTACAACAAAAATATTAAAGATCCAAAAATAAAAAAATAACTATGATGGGAAAAAAAAGAAGAAAACAAGCAGAGGAGAAATAAACAGAAGACCAAGAAGAAGAAGAAGAAGAAGAAGAAGAAGAAGAAGAAGAAGAAGAAGAAGAAGGAGAAGAAAAAGAAGAAGAAGAAGAAGAAGAAGAAGGAGGAGAAGAAGAAGAAGAAGAAGAAGAAGAAGAGAATGGGAGAAGGCGGAAGAAAATTTGAAATGAAAGAGAAGAAGAAAAAAGGAGAAAGAAGATGTACACGAAGAGGAGGATGAGCCAGTACGTACAACAGGGGAGAAAAAGATGAGAGAGAGAGAGAGAGAGAGAGAGAGAGAGAGAGAGAGAGAGAGAGAGAGAGAGAGAGAGAGAGATCAGACAAGAAATTCGCCAAGATAATTGTAGACCGAAAAATGGCTCATCCCCCCTACTACTACTACCCCAACCCCAACCCCAACCCACCTACCTACACCTCCCCATACTATAGTCTTGTCAGGGAAGCACCAATCTCCATTTTCAGAGAGGCTGGGAGGGTATACTACACCCACACCCACACCCACACCCACCCCACACACATACACATCACCTGCTCCATTGCATTAATTACTTACGACGTGGCCGTGGCGTGATTCGCTCTCATCACCATTCCCTGCAGCCTCTAACATACTACGTAGCCCCCGAGCACCCACCAACCACACAACCTCCCTCCCTCTCCTTTTCTCTTCACCACGAAAGCCTTGCAAGCATGCGATTGCATGGAGGAAAGCAAGCAAGCAAGCAAGCGCTCGCCTCCATCACGAAACCTATGATACACAACCTCCTTTTCCCTCCAGTTCGACTCTGCTAAAAAAGAATATCGTGCGACCTAGGTGGATCTTCCATTGGCCTTACGTGTCTTCTCCTCTTGGCAAGATGATGTCCCCCAACTCACAGGAAAAATACTGTTGCTTATACGATCCATCCATCTGTGTCTCCTCTCTCTCTCTCTCTCTCTCTCTCTCTCTCTCTCTCTCTCTCTCTCTCTCCCTTACTCTCGTTTCTCTACGACGTTGTTTTTTTAGCACGAACACAGATCAAATCGACTGGAAAACTGGAGATATTCTCTCTCTCTCTCTCTCTCTCTCTCTCTCTCTCTCTCTCTCTCTCTCTCTCTCTCTCTCTCTTTCTCTCTCTCTCTCTCTCTCCAAAAGAGAGGGTTGCGAGCCACGGCGCTGCTGCAGTCAGCAGAACTCAACCCCCAGCGAGGATCAAAATACAATCATCGTCCCACCCCCCTCCCCAAATCAACATGGCATATCCACATTTCCCTCCCTCCCTCCATCCCTCCCTCACCGCACCAGAAACAAGGGAGTGAGCGGGGGGGGGAGCGGACGACGTGCCCTTCCATCCATTCTCCCTCCCTTCTTTCCCTCCCATCCCCCCCCCCCCCCACCTTTTGGCTTCCGGCAGATGGGGTTAGAGAGAGAGAGAGAGAGAGAGAGAGAGAGAGAGAGAGAGAGAGAGAGAGAGAGAGAGAGAGAGAGAGAGAGAGAGAATTTGGATCATTCGCCCCTCCTCCAATGTAACTACGACGCCATCAATCGATATAAGCCATTGCTCATTCGGCGCAGAGCACATACCCGCCACGGAGGAGGGTGCAATAACAAGTGTAAACACAGGAGCGAATCAACCATGAGCTGCTTGCGGGCAGGAGCAAGGTAGGCCAACGGGAGGGCGGCTTCAGTTATTCATCCTTTGTATGGTGTCCACACACACACACACACACAACACACATAACACACACACACACACACACAGGTCTGGAGATGTGATGAACAATATACAGAGGGCAAAGTGGAGGAGGGCTGGCATGTGTGGTGAACCTACTTAGGGACAAGACCAAAGCTCGGGTCATGATAGTGGTATGTGTGTGTGTGTGTGTGTGTGTGTGTGTGTGTGTGTGTGTGTGTGTGTATGTGTGTGTGTGATTGGAGCAGTCGTAGCGAATATCGACCATAGTTACGTAGGGTGGGAAGAAAACAAGGAGGTTTAGGTAGGATAGCGTGGAAAAAAGGGTGGGGGTAAGTAAGGGAGGTGTACAAAATCGCATAGAAGGACGATTATGATGATGGTTGAACGAAAACGAAGGTAAAACGAAAAAAAAAAAGATGGTGAACGTAGGGTAAACGAAATCGAACAACGGACGAAAAAAAAATTAGGTTGAAATAAAAGGATGTATTGAGGGTAAGCCTGTGAAACAAGATGGATAGTACAGATTACCGAATAAAAAAATATACATAAAAAAGGACGCGATCGGGATGAATTACAGGGGACCAAAACCGGGTAGGCAAAGGCCACGGAAAGACAAGGGGATGACCCAAACCCAACCAATGGATAGGAGGAAGGAGTCATGGAAAACGACGACTGACATGGGGCGAAGCAAAGAGAAATCAACGTTTCCAGCGTCGTCTTGCTTGAGTGAGGGAAAGAGGGAGGGACATCCGAGCTACTGGGGAGCGAAAGCGGGCTATTCACGGAGCCGTAAGACCAGAGTACAACAGTGAAAGGCATTGATACAGACCGTTACGGACACTTGAGTGCCCAAGGAGGACATGATATAGCAATCTAAAAGGAGGACATGATATAATAACCCTCATATCCAAGACTTTGTTCAGATTTCGCGATTTTACGAGCAAGACCCGAGTCGCGTCTACTCGTATCGTTATCAGTTCATATCAGTGTCTACCGGTGTGTCATGTTTATATGATATTCTTTTTTTGACAAGTTAGAAAGCTTTTTCTCGTTCAAGACTTTCCAGTCTTCTGTAATTACGACTCTGGGGTATCTTCACTACTAGGGCGTTCGTGCCTTCATGGGTTCTCCGAAGCTGATGGACAGAGTAATCGATTTCCAAAATGAATTCATCAAACGCAAGGAAGAAAATGAGAAAATATTCCTTTTTTTTTCATTTCTTTTTCTTCGCATCTCCCCTGATGATGTGATCATTACAGGAAAGTGCACTTGGGAACTTATCGTGTTTCATTTCCCCTTGGATTTTTAAAAAAGGAAACACGAGCTCAAGTGGGATCTTTTCCTACACAACGAAAAAAAAAATGTTGCCTATAAAGTAATTTTCCCCCATAAAGTCACTATGGTGACTTGAATTAACCTCTTGTAAATCTTAAACTGAAAATGAAAACAGTACATACATTTACAGGAAAAAGAAAATTTAGCATGTTAGAAGGTGGTGTTACGTCTCTATACAACTGAGAAGGAGCTTCTTTTTTCATCTGGCTAATGATAGATAACTGTCTCATCTCACCCAACTAATCTCACTCACTTGACGATTCGGTTTACGGAATCTTCATCTCACCCCCTCTCATCTCATTTCCTCTCACGATGTATCTTTTTTTCTTTATGTCAGTAATCATCTAATCTCACTCGTTTTACGGGAATAATCTCACAACGTATATAATATCACTTGTCTCTGGGCGGCCGCATACATACATCATCTCATAACATCTAATCTCACGCAACTATTCTCTCCACTGATGGAAAGGGTCTAATCTTGTATCCTGTTAATTAAGGCTGGCTGTCCCTTTATTAATCTGGTCGGAACCAGCGCCCGTCGCTTGACTGCACGAACTTCCGCTTGCAGCCGAAGAGCGACTTCGTTTGCGAATTAAAAATTCTTCGGGTCTTTCCTCGTCCTGTCATGTTCCCAGTGTAATCTTCGTCTGCGTGTGCTCGTGTGAGTGTAATATATATATATATATATATATATATATATATATATATATATATATATATATATATATATATATATATATATATACAGAATCATCGAAGTACCATCGAAGTACCAAAGGAAAAATCATCATCGAAGTGTACGTTCGTCACCGTTGGACCCTCCAACCAACCTGACGGTGCTTAGACCAACGTGCTGACACCCTCCGTCGCCAACCTTACCCTCACACTCTATGATATGAAGACAACGACAGACCTTAAAAGAACATGACAACGCCAGTGCCAATCGCTTTTGTCGGGGTATGTGTGTCCAGCTGGCCGTGCATGCCTGTGTGGCTTGGCTTTGAATCTTTGACTGCTTCTGAGGAGAATAGCATTCCCTACGCCAGGAGACACCGCCGTTGCATTTCCGATGATCGTAACCTGTTTCTTCTTGAGTCATTTCGCGGACGTGCGAACAGACAGACAGAGAAAAAGAGACGGAAGAATCCCGACTGTATACGTCTCTGTAAAGACAGGAAAACAAAACTAACCTTTTTTTTTTCTAATGATGTTGCAGACCTTTCTTAAGCTCACCCCACAGCTTTTATTACGAAAAAAAAAACGGAGTAAAATCCTCAAATTCTGTAGTAGTGTAAACAACAGTGCCTGAGGAAAATCCACCGCTGGCCCAGGACGGTAAATATTATGCCTTTTCGTCTACAACTCTTGAAGGCGAAGGAGCGATCGAGGGGCCTTCTACTTTACCGTCTCCTTCTCATACATAGGGAATTTAGGATACAGCTTCTGTCCTCCAAGTGATAACCTCGCCACAGACTACCAGGCCCTCTGCTCTCTACCAGCAATCCCATATACTCCCAAGTACAGTCCCACTGCAGATAGCCTCGCCACAGGCCATCAGGTCTTTTGTTACCTGGCTTTCCCATGTATCATCCCTATGCACGCAGACTGTGCTAACAGTAATACCTACACGATTTCATCCTTTATATATATATATATATATATATATATATATATATATATATATATATATATATATATATATATATATATATATAGAGAGAGAGAGAGAGAGAGAGAGAGAGAGAGAGAGAGAGAGAGACTCTGTTAGCAAAGCTTGTAAGTAATCAGTCCTAGAGCACAACTCTCTCTCTCTCTCTCTCTCTCTCATGATGAGTAATAGGACAAGAGTTCATGTCTGCACGCCATGGATCCCCGAGCTTCCTAATTATACTGACTCTCTCTCTCTCTCTCTCTCTCTCTCTCTCTCTCTCTCTCTCTCTCTCTCTCTCTCTATCTATCTATCTATCTATCTATCTATCTATCTGGCTGGAACTCAGAGTTTGGAACACAATAGTTGTGTTGAGCAGCAGGACAGGTGCAAAACTCTGAGAGCAACAGTGTTAAAACTTTTCGGAACAACAATGTTTATACTTTAAGCAAAAAAAACAACATCAAACTTAGGGAGTGCTGGTGTAATACTTTGGAAGCGACAGTATAACACCATGAAAGACAAAATAAAACTTTGGAGCTATAATGAATTCACTTTGGAGGAGACACATCAATACTTTTCGATACCTTCATACTTTGCCATACCCTAACGTACTGATACAATGTTATTCATGTCTTGGTTTTATCATTCACCTGAAATCTATTGTTTCATTCAACACACGCCAATACACTTAGGCAAATTCTTCCTACACGAAACATGTTTCAACGAATACAATTGTGAGACTGTGGCTAAAACCATAGTTAAGAAACATGTTTCAAAATACATACATACAAAAAAAGAAGCTTTTTGTATGAAACTCTTCGCATGATACAGTGTGCCTAAACACCAAAGAATACAGCACTGTATCCTACAGCAGGTGAAGCATGTCCAGTTCTGTATCCTACAATACGCGAGTGAAACGAAACGGCTAAAACTGTGTATAATATCTACATCTGAGATTTGATAGGCAATAACTCATTTTTATGGTCTCTTACACACACACACACACACACACACACACACACACACACACACACACACACACACACACACATACACAATCAAACAATTGCAACGGTGTGTGTGTGCATGTGTGTGTGTGTGTGTGTGTGTGTGTGTGTGTGTGTGTGTGTGTGTGTGTGTGAGAGAGAAGAGAGAGAGAGAGAGAGAGAGAGAGAGAGAGAGAGAGAGAGAGAGAGAGAGAGAGAGAGAGAGAGAGAGAGAGACTCAAATCCCCCGCTACCCCAATCTTGCTCAAGTGAACCTATCAAATGCCCCCCAAAACTAATCCAAACGGTACAAAAAAAAAAGAAAAAAAAATCCCCCACTTGAAAATCCCATATCCACCCCACCTCTCTCTCTTGTAATCCCTCCGTAATCCCCCGGATACCCCTTAACAATCCCTATAGCCATCCCCTATCAACCCCAACCCTCCCTCCCGATATCGTGGCTGACATCGGCTGACGTCGCTCCTTCGGTGATATCGCCTGACGTTGCTTCTTCGGTGACATCGGCTGACGTTGCTCCTTCGGTGACATCGGCTGACGTTGCTCCTTCGATGACATCGGCTGACGTTGCTCCTTCGATGACATCGGCTGACGTCGCTCCTTCGGTGACATCGGCTGACGTAATTCCTTCGGTGACATCGGCTGACGTCGCTCCTTCGGTGACATCGGCTGACGTTGCTCCTTCGGTGACATCGGCTGACGTCGCTCCTTCGGTGACATCGGCTGACGTCGCTCCTTCGGTGACATCGGCTGACGTCGCTCCTTCGGTGACATCGGCTGACGTCGCTCCTTCGGTGACATCGGCTGACGTTGCTCCTTCGGTGACATCGGCTGACGTTGCTCCTTCGATGACATCGGCTGACGTTGCTCCTTCGATGACATCGGCTGACGTCGCTCCTTCGGTGACATCGGCTGACGTAATTCCTTCGGTGACATCGGCTGACGTCGCTCCTTCGGTGACATCGGCTGACGTCGCTCCTTCCGTGACATCGGCTGACGTAATTCCTTCGGTGACATCGGCTGACGTCGCTCCTTCGGTGACATCGGCTGACGTTGCTCCTTCGGTGACATCGGCTGACGTCGCTCCTTCGGTGACATCGGCTGACGTCGCTCCTTCGGTGACATCGGCTGACGTCGCTCCTTCGGTGACATCGGCTGACGTCGCTCCTTCGGTGACATCGGCTGACGTCGCTCCTTCGGTGACATCGGCTGACGTCGGTCCTTCGGTGACATCGGCTGACGTCGCTCCTTCGGTGACATCGGCCGAAAAGGCCTCGCCCCTTCCAAACTATACAACTCGCAGTTGCTGACGAAGACCAATATTATAATGACTTCTTACGTATATCTTTCTCTTTTTTTTTAACCTCAAGTCCTAAATGAGATCAGCAAGGTAGAGCTTTGGTTCCGGAGAGAGAGAGAGAGAGAGAGAGAGAGAGAGAGAGAGAGAGAGAGAGAGAGAGAGAGAGAGAGAGAGAGGGGGGGGGGTTCAAATGGAAGCTAATATATTTTTTCTCCCCTGTGGTATGACAGGTAGAGAGAGAGGCAGAGGAACAAAAATACAGAAAGGACAATTAAACTACTACTACTACTACTACTACTTATACTACTACTACTACTACTACTACTACTTATACTACTAAAACTACTTATACTACTACTACTTCTAATGCTGCTGCTGCTACTGTTACTACTACTACAACTACTTCTATGATTACTACCACCATTTCTACTGCTACTACACGACTACTAATACTACTATACTACTACTACTACTACTACTATAAAAACTCATTCGCTGGTAGGCTTAACCCTCCCTTGATAACGTCCACAACCTAACCAGTAGTGGCTGGCTTATCAAAACATATCTCTCCTTATCTATATAACTACGACCCATCACCTTAATCTACTCCACATATCCATACACGACGCTTTCATATCATCAGGACAAAAAAACCTAAAGGAATACAACCCCTCGCCCCCTACCCTCCAACCCCCCAAAAAAGGGAAATCCGGATTTCCCTAAAAAAAAAAACGGAAATCCGGATTTCCCTAAAAAAAAAAAACGGAAATCCGGATTTCCCTAAAAAACGGAAATCCGGATTTCCCCCCAAAAAACGGAAATCCGGATTTCCCCAAAAAAACGGAAATCCGGATTTCTCTTAAAAAAAAACGGAAATCCGGATTTCCCTAAAAAAAAAAGACAGAAATCCGGATTTTCTTAAAGGCACGACGTGCGCATCTCATCCCGGGATGGCGATGACAGGTCGTGGGCGAAGCCGTAACACCATTACCAAGACAATCTAAGTTTTCGCCTCCCGTACTACCAGGCGCGACCATATAATTCAGACACACTAAACGACTTCCATGGTGGGGTGAGGTGGGGTTCCTTGTACTGGCTCTGACGGAGAGAGGGAGAGAGAGAGAGAGAGAGAGAGAGAGAGAGAGAGAGAGAGAGAGAGAGAGAGAGAGAGAGAGAGAGAGAGAGAGAGACCCTCCTAACACGACATAATTTTCTGTAGATAAGGTGGGTGTGTGGGGTTTCTTTTTTCTTTTTTCCCCCCCCTTCCATCTCTGTCTCTTTCCCACAACTTGGGGAGGAGGGTAAACCCATCTCGCATTGTCTTGGCAGGATGGAATGGGGGGAGGTGGAGGTGGGTGGGAGAGGGATGTGTCCCAATGTATGGGAGGGCAAGGGCTATGGCTACGAAGAAAGGAAAAGGACGAAGATAAAAAAAAAAAAAAAAGAAAATAAAGATCATGATTGATAAAAAAATCTGATATTTGACGATTGCGTTGAGTAGAGAGAGAGATAGACAGATAGATAGATAGATAGATAGATAGATAGAGAGAGAGAGAGAGAGAGAGAGAGAGAGAGAGAGAGAGAGAGAGAGAGAGAGAGAGAGAGAGAGAGAGAGAGAGACCGTCACATGTACACAAAGTACGTCTCACGTGTGGGTGTAATTTTCCAGCGTTCATTTTCACATCCTTAATACAGTACCATCTAAATGATCATCTCTCTCTCTCTCTCTCTCTCTCTCTCTCTCTCTCTCTCTCTCTCTCTCTCTCTCTCTCTCTCTCTCTCTACGCTTGTGCGGAACGCATACATGAATCCCTTCGACACCCTCCTCTGCCATGCAAGTTGCATCTGCGTCACCTACGCAGGTGAACAGGATATTCCAAGATATTCCAAGATATTCCAAGATATTCTTCATTGCCTCACTTACGCTTAGCAAACGTTTACAGAGAGATTTACGCCGAATCATCGTATTTGTAAAAACCTGTGTAAATCACTTGACTGTAAATCCTTCCATAACATAGGTTTGTATGTACAGTTGTGGTCTGACGTAGGTGCTACCGGACTCCACCTGCCCGTAGTTACTCAGCGAGGCAGTTGACGAGAGGCAGTAGCTCTCTCTCGCCGAGGAACTTGTCACTCAAACTGAACTCCATTTCCCTGCTTCTTAGTGGAGCGCAGCCTCGAAGCTGCGGGAAATCCAATGAATGGGGGCCCCTGGGAGGTCATACGCAATAATAATGAACTGATTACGGCATATGTGCACATGACACATATTCCTTTGTTATTTGTATGTATACAGCGGCAAAATTTGCATGCAAATAAGATCTGTAACTGTGTGAAAATCCAAATATCTGCATATTCTTTTGTATCATATAAACCGTATGGTCCTTCATAGATGACACCAGGTCTAATTAGACTGGTAACCTCGTGGAATGAGGATCTCCCCCCCAAAAAAATATAAAATCGCATGGAACACATCAGTCTGGTTTTCCGATGTGCCATCGAAAACAACGCGTTGTTCCAGAGGGAAATTCTCTCGCTCCTCTGCTCTGCAAGAGACGCAGGCATCACGTCACACGTCGAATGTACGTTAAGGTGATGAGACTTATCGTAAAAATACGTTGACTACGTCGAAGATAGCAGGTGTGTGGTTACTTCTTAAGACGACTTATCGTAAACATGTGACTACGTCGAAGATAGCAGGTGTGTGGTTACTTCTTAAGACGACTTACCGTAAATACGTGACTACGACGAAGATAGCAGGTGTGTGGTTACTTCTTAAGACGACTTATCGTAAAAATACGTGACTACGTCGAAGATAGCATGTGTGGGGTTACTTCTTAAGACGGCTTATCGTAAAAATACGTGACTACGTCGAAGATAGCAGGTGTGTGGTTACTTCTTAAGACGACTTATCGTAAAAATACGTGACTACGTCAAAGATAGCAGGTGTGTGGTTACTTCTTAAGACGACTTATCGTAAACATGTGACTACGTCGAAGATAGCAGGTGTGTGGTTACTTCTTAAGACGACTTATCGTAAAAATACGTGACTACGTCGAAGATAGTAGGTGTGTGGTTACTTCTTAAGACGACACTAAGACGACTTATCGTAAAAATACGTGACTACGTCGAAGATAGCAGGTGTGTGGTTACTTCTTAAGATGACTTATCGTAAAAATACGTGACTACGACGAAGATGGCAGGTGTGTGGTTACTTCTTAAGACGACTTATCGTAAAAATACGTGACTACGTCGAAGATAGCAGGTGTGTGGTTACTTCTTAAGACGACTTATCGTAAAAATACGTGACTACGTCGAAGATAGCATGTGTGGGGTTACTTCTTAAGACGACTTATCGTAAAAATACGTGACTACGTCAAAGATAGCAGGTGTGTGGTTACTTCTTAAGATGACTTATCGTAAAAATACGTGACTACGACGAAGATGGCAGGTGTGTGGTTACTTCTTAAGACGACTTATCGTAAAAATACGTGACTACGTCGAAGATAGCAGGTGTGTGGTTACTTCTTAAGACGACTTATCGTAAAAATACGTGACTACGTCGAAGATAGCATGTGTGGGGTTACTTCTTAAGACGACTTATCGTAAAAATACGTGACTACGTCGAAGATAGCAGGTGTGTGGTTACTTCTTAAGACGACTTATCGTAAAAATACATGACTACGTCGAAGATAGCATGTGTGTGGTTACTTCTTAAGACGACTTATCGTAAAAATACATGACTACGTCGAAGATAGTAGGTGTGTGGTTACTTCATAAGACGGCTTATCGTAAAAATACGTGACTACGTCGAAGATAGCAGGTGTGTGGTTACTTCTTAAGACGACTTATCGTAAATACGTGACTACGTCGAAGATAGCATGTGTGGGGTTACTTCTTAAGACGACTTATCGTAAAAATACGTGACTACGTCGAAGACAGCAGGTGTGTGGTTACTTCTTAAGACGACTTATCGTAAAAATACGTGACTACGTCGAAGATAGCAGGTGTGTGGTTACTTCTTAAGACGACTTATCGTAAAAATACGTGACTACGTCGAAGATAGCGTGTGTGTGGTTACTTCTTAAGAGCCTCAGCAACGTGTATCATTTTTCTATCTGAAACATACGAATGAGCCACAGAAAGGGTAAGCCAGCATAGCTCCTTGAGGAACAGCGTGTTCAAGCACCTCTTTCGAAAGCGGTGTCATTGCAACTGTTCCACAACTTTCGACATCACTTTCAATCCTTCGTTCACCAACATCAGTTAAGATTTTCAGTAGGTCATTTACACTATTACGTTTAGCTGGGCTGTGGGGAGGTGAGGGGAAGGAATAAAATACATTTGATCATGGTAATAAAGGACAGACCAATCTCATACGATAAACTTCGATAAAAAAAGAAAAGATACCTACAAGTGATCACATCGGAGCAACACTAAGAAAATATTATGATAGGCTGGATCCTACGAGCGTTCTAAACGAGAAAAACAGAAAACCAATTTCCGACAAGATCCAAAAAACGATCGATTTCTTCTACCCGGGAAACCCCATAACGTCCTCCCTGGGGAAACAGACAAGAAAGATAATGGACAAATGATAAGTCGAGCCATGAATCAGTGTGGAGACAAACTTACTGATAAGGCTAAAAAAAACAAAAAACAAAACAAAAAAAAAACCAAGCTTCCTTCATCAGAATGTTGAGGAGAGAAGCCCCAGAAGTACCATCGTCTCATGTACACACGCCCTCATTCCATACTCCCGCCTTAATGCACGGTGTACACTTACGTATAGTGTACAATGATGTACCGCAGGGTGAGGCGGGATGGAGCTGGGAGCATTTCTCACCGCGTGCCTCTCGTACCTACGTTCTATGAACAGAACCCGAGTGTCTGAGGGTCTTGGACTTACGTTTCTCCGTACACACAGACGTAATAACAGCCTTCCTTGAGCAGTTACGACATATACACCGTGTCACTCCTTCAGCCGAGACAGACCCATGTCCTTCTGTGTACATAAGGAACTGAGGGCACTGTTCGTCCTCTGGGAGAGAACCTCTTCGTAAACGATCAGGTCTTCCGCTCGCTGGCTTTCCCACCTACTAACAACTCCCTCACCCTCGTGTAATTCTTCCCGTCATAGACCACCAGGTCTTTTGTTATGTGGCTTACGTGCACGCTCCCTCGCCCTGCCCTCCACCAGATAAACCCCGTCAATGAGCATCGGGTCATCTGTGACCTGGCTTACTCTCCTGTAAACTCCATTGCTCTCTTGCATTGGGTAATCTCACTCATTTGCCCGTCTCATGTACACTGTTCTCTCTCTCTCTCTCTCTCTCTCTCTCTCTCTCTCTCTCTCTCTCTCTCTCTCTCTCTCGGCATACATTTAATGCACACTCAGTACGGAATATCCAGCGAAGAACGAGGGGGGAAAAAAACACCTCTTTTAGAATATTACTTCACGAGGGGAGAAAAACACCTCTTTTAAAATATTACTTAAAAAAGAATAAAGAAACTGTTGCGTTCTGATAACCCTGAGGGGTAAGGGGGATATATAATCATGATATACAGAGACAGAACCCATTCTACGTTTTCTTTTATCATTTTCACTAAAATGATGAATCCAGTTTCAAGTGTGAGAGCTGCTTTGTGTGTGTGTGTGTGTGTGTGTGTGTGTGTGTGTGTGTGTGTGTGGCTCGGTCATCGACAACGGCGAGGGAGGGAGCGAGAGTGGGAAAGTCTCATTATAACTCGCATTAATATCGCTCATGGCGTAATGATCTTAGCGGAGCGCCGCAACGCAATGCCTCGACGTATGCTCTCCTACTTGAAACACTTTTTAACGCCAGCGGTGCCCTCAGAGGCAGTGTATATCAATAACACATACCAAGGTGTTTTGAAATGCATGCGTCATGTATCTGTGAAGGGATCCGAGTCTCGCTTGCTACATACTCGCTAATCAGAGCGATGTCTGTCTTCCTTTATCTATACCATCTTCGTAAGGAGTATCTGCCCCGCGAGTAGCTATAGATAAGGGATGAAATTCTTTCTTCTTCCTCCTATTCTCACACAGAATCTAGACACGAGACTCCGTATACATCTCTTTTCAAGGAAGGTAAGTTTTTGAGTCGGGGGGCAGACGACCATCTCGTTACATATGCATCAGAGACTTCTTGACAGACCAGACCACCACCTAACATATGTATGTACCCAGCCACTCCCAACCAACCCCTCCATCATCCCCCCCTCCACTTACTCCTCACCTCCTCGTCTCCACCAGTCAAGGAACACACACACACACACACACACACACACACACACACACACACACACACACACACACATTCCACCAACAGCAACATAAGCCAGACAAACCACGTCGCAAGTAAAAAAGGTTCTAAATAAATGTCTTCCTTCCTCATTACTCATCTACAGATATCTACACACACACACACACACACACTTCATGAAGTGGCAGGCAGCCGCTCGCCTCACAAAACCCAGGAGGGGCGAGATAGGCGACTTACCTTGACGTTCACAGTTGCAGAAAATGAGTTGTTCTCTCAGCTAGTGTGCGGAGCAGAGATAAGTCTCTCCCGGAGGCTGGGAGGAGGAGGAGGAGGAGGAGGAGGAGGGAAGAAGACGTCCACCAGATGTCACCACAGATGTCGGGACGTCCAACCCTACTGTGGCGGCAGGAGACTCGACAGATCGTCCGGGGCGTCACACCCTTATCTATTTATTTCCCCCACCTGTTTTCGTTCCTCGTCGTGCGTCCCCCCAAGCGTTCAGCAACCTGTGTGATCGTCTGGCTCAACGTGAGGGTTCCTCCTCCGTCGCTCGAGACTGACGTCGAGGGGCAACGATGACAAACGAGGCAGAAGGAGTCGGAATTAATCTTTTTTTCTTATATCGTCTTTCGCTCTTATGTTCGTCAGCGGCTGGGGTTGCAGCGAGGGTGTATGCGTTTTACTCGAGATGTTAAAGACGAACTTCCCCCACCCACGTGTGTGTCTTGGGGCCAGCCCTTCGCCCACGCCTTAAGCCAGGACGTATAGGATCCTCAGAGACCAATAACCTTACGGGAAAACCATCTTCTTTTTTCTTCTTCAACTTCTTTTTTTTTTTTCACTGTGGAATATTTTTTCTCCGTTGGTCTCAAGGACTCAGTTCGCTTCTCTGAGGTACTCGGAATATATGTTTCGACGGATGGAAGATCGATTTCAATCCCCGAGATTCTGTGATGGGATTAATATTGATCTGTGAGGGGGCTACACCGACTGGTAGATTATACTCTTGAACTTCAAGGTCGACCTTGACCCTCTTTCCGCGTGTGAGCTGTCACTGGGCAGGCCAAAAGTTCCTTTACTTGTTTCCTATGCTCGCCTGTCAAATATGTAAATTAAGAATAAACACTCAATTAATGTTTTGATGATAATTAGTAATAACCTCAAACGAAAATAAATAGTCAGGACTACCTTATTCTACCTGCTGTGTGTAATGACTTCGATGTTGTTTACTGAAGCTTGTAGTCAACTAGAGATTAAGTTATCTTTTTTTTTTATCAGATCACAAATATTTACGACTCAAATCATGGGGTAAGAGGAAATAGAAATACCGCAAGTCTGTGGTGGCAGAGATCACGGGGCAGCTACCACCTCGGGGTTCCTTCACCTCCGCGGCAACAGAGATCTCAACTTTCGAAGTCTTTCACTCTCTTCGAAGTCTCCCTCACGGAACCAAAACGTTCCCAGACAAAAGCCTAGGGGGATTTCCTACCGACGGTTACGTTTGTGGACTAAACTAACCCCATCGAGACTCTACCGTGGAGTCCATCGGGCTAAGGAAATCCATCAAGAACCAGAGAGAGAGGGGGGCAGACAAGAGTCAGGGCGTTGCTTCCGCTGGACTCGAGAGCGCGAGCGTGGTCGGTGGGGAGAGAGGTCGACCGTGCGTGTGGACGGGAGCAGCGCTCGTCACCGACTGACTGACTCAACACAGGCGACCCATCTCCTCCTAGTTCTCCTCCTCCTCCTCCTCCTCCACCCTCCTGCAGCTCTTGTTGCTGCCTGGAGTGTGGCACACGGGGTGCACGACACGCCCCCTCCCTCCCTCCCCTTCCGTGATGGCACACACTATGTGCTACCGTGTTTTTACGGCCACGCCTCCACACTCTGTCAGGAGAGGGGAATGATATGGTGCCATGTGCCAAGGTTAGTACCCATTGCTGGTAATAACATCTGGACGCACAGTACTCCAGGGATAGCCGGAGGCTCTCGGGTATAAACACGCGACCACAGTCTCCTGCAGGAGCAAGGGGAGGGAGAGTCGCCACTACACCTCCTGGGTCATTCGAGAGGCGAGGGTGCCAAGCGCGCGCTTTAGCCGCTTTGGGAACGGAATTCAAACCAAGATTATCACATCTACCGGCACAACAAGGCAGAGATGGAGCCTACCTGTTGATCCGCTGGGAGGGTATTGGATGACACAAGACACACAGTTACATTCTGTCGAAACACTACATCAGGAGATTCGTACAGGAAGAAAAGGGTTGGATCTTAGACATTTTTCTCAGTCTAGCAATTACACTGACTGATTATAGTTTCACGATGGAGAAATTCTGAGTCTTGAATAAGTCCATGAATATGAGAGACCAGTGAGTCTTAAGATGATATTTCATGGAGTGAAATAGAAAAAAACTGAATGCTTTTCCATCTAAAACGAGATTATCAGCCATTGTAAGACGGCGTTTATACCCTCAGCGGAAAAAAAAAAGCTCTATGAAATGTATGATCACCATTACCGTTCTGCAGTGCAACCGGCCCACACCTTTGGCCAATCTGGAGAAGTGGTGCTTGAACCATCTTACACCCTCCGTGTAAGAACTGCAGGTCTTATTTTTTCTAACTAACCCAGAAGTGATGCGACCTACATCTATCTATCTAATCTATCTATCTAACTATCCATCTATCCATCTATCTATCTATCTGTACTGTACGGGGAGGGAGTTTACACTCGTGGGTCACCCAGCATTTGAACAACTTCCGTAACCCAACTGTTTAAACCTCAGCATGCTATTAGCCTTTACGAACTCCTCATTGAATCTATGAAACCACAAATGGAAGAACATCTCATCTAAACGGCAGACAGACCGTAATTCCCCACATACCTTCGAGAAACAAGAACGTATATGCTCAGTGAGGGATTCACATTGGAGCAGCCACACATCATCGTCCCAATGTGTAAGTATACCACACTGTTACATAAATCATACTGAGTAAACACACGTATATTACAAAGCAAACATGAAATGTATTCTAACATACTCTTCAACATATGACCTCGCCAACTAATCAGCATGATTAATGTGTCCAACAGTTCACAGCATTTTTATACTGTTCTCAACATGCGTGTGTGTGTGTGTGTGTGTGTGTGTGTGTGTGTGTGTGTGTGTGTGTGTACGTGTGTGTGTGTGTGTGTGTGTGTGTGTGTGTGTGTGTGTGTGTGTGTGTGTGTGTGTGTGTGTGTGTGCTGAAGCCAGAGCTTCAACACACTACTAACTCCACCAGGCGCCGCTTCAGATCTAATATATAGGCTATATGAAATTTCTCCCAATTCCGTGGACGTTATCGGCATGTCTGAGAAAGTCTACGGATCGACACCTTCGCATTTCAGTAACTCCTCGCCACAGCACTCGATAGCGAGCGATTCCAAAAACATCGCATTAAATGTCTCCCTTTCGATGCTCTAGAAACCTTCTAGTACCATAACCTTAACGGTAGGTCCATCTAGAAACCATTTAGCATTATACCTTAAAGATAAGTACACCTAAAAATCCTCTAGTATCATAACCTTAACGGTAGGTCCACCTAGAAACCTTCTAGTACCATAACCTTAACGATAAGTACACCTAGAAACCTTCCAGCATCATAACCTTAACGATAGGTACACCTAGAAACCTTCTACCATTATACCTTAAAGATAAGTACACCTAGAAACCTTCTAGCATTATACCTTAAAGATAAGTACACCTAGAAACCTTCTAGCATCATACCTTAAAGATAAGTACACCTAGAAACCTTCTACCATTATACCTTAAAGATAAGTCCACCTAGAACCCTTCTAGCATTATACCTTAAAGATAAGTACACCTAGAAACCTTCTAGTATCATAACCTTAACGATAGGTCCACCTAGAAACCTTC
>NC_092237.1:55988707-56003707 GCF_036320965.1 Panulirus ornatus | reverse complement strand
TAACCAGCCCGAGTGGAGGGAAAGCTAAAGGAAGACTAATGATATCATGACTGGAAAAGCTAAGGACATCACGACCATCAGGGTCAAAGGTGAGGAAAAGATACGATTTCTACACCAGTCAGGTGAAGACCTTGATAAACCTAAGCTAACCTGAGCAAACCCAGTAAATATGGAGCGGCATCAAATTTCACAAACTTCAAAAGATTAGGAAACTATATATTTTTACATACACACTTGCACAAAATCATAACAGATACGTGATTCTATAAGTGCTGAAAAAATATATATATGGAAAAGGAAGTATGAGATCTAGAGCGCTTTCGTGTATTGACACATCTTCAGAGGACAATTCCAGAATTCGTCTCTGGTCCTCTCACTTTGTAACTGTCCTCTGAAGATGTGTTAATACACGAAAGCGCGCAGGATCGCGTGTTTCCATTTTTCCATGTGGTTTTTCAACACACACACACACACACACACACACACACATGTATATATATATATATATATATATATATATATATATATATATATATATATATATATATATATATATATATATATATATTACATGAACCTATCCATATAGACTGGCCATAAGTCCTTAAAATATCATTTCTTTTATAAAGGTATTTTCAAAAATGTCCATAGTGGAAGCGTGCAACCATTTCCTGACCCAGAGCAACCCACCTTCCATCATCGCTATTAAACCCGCTCAAACGACAGTAATGTTTCCCCCCCACACACAACCCTGTGGTGCACAGGACTTTGTTATTCATCTCTTTTTCCCTCCCATGCATATGTTTCCTGGTATTCCAAACTGACGTGGAAAAAAAATATTGAGGTTTCCAATCTTTTTTTTCCTTTTTTTTCTTTACAAGTACGCACATCATTCTCTCTCTCTCTCTCTCTCTCTCTCTCTCTCTCTCTCTCTCTCTCTCTCTCTCTCTCTCTCTCTCACGGACCTTTCATCCACCACCAGCTCCCTCCACCCTCCAGACTCCTTTTTCTAACACCTCCAGCTCCTACATATGCTATCCACTTTTACTTAAAGCCTTCGTTCTACCCTGTCTCTAAACTCTTCTATCTTCGTTTTTCCTCCCTACCTCCCCATCCCTTAACTGCCTCCCCCTCCTTCCCCTACCTGCTTCATCCCTCCTCAAAACTGCCTTCACTTCCCTTACCACCCTATCACCCCCTTTCCTTACTTCTCTCCCATCTCTCCCCTTCCCATTCTCTTCTCCCACAGCTGGTCAGGCACCCTCGGGGGCCCAGAAACACTTGTGGGTTCCCACGAGCTCCCAGGCCTTCCAACTCCCCCACTACAACTCCCCCCACACACGTATATATCCAGGGGAGCAAAGCCTTACTCATCCCTCACCCTTAAATAATATTCTCCCCTCTGTGATCACTCGTATTCTCACCACATACCAAAAGTAAAAATAATAATAATAATAATAATAATAATAATAATAATAATAATAATGATGATAATAGTAATGATAATAATAATAATCTAATAATAGTAGTAATGATAATAATAATAATAATAATAATAATAATAATAATAATAATAATAATAATAATAACAATAATAATAATAATAATAATAACACAATAAGGACTTCATATCTAGTAATCATTTTAAGTAATCATTTTAAAAAATATATATATTACAGGGACTGAAAAAAATGAGAAAAATTGCTCAGACTACATAATACGAAAATGAAAATAATAACCTGCACAGCATGAATATAGTAAGAACAGATAACTATCAAGGATACTGGAAGAGAAAATTCTCAGAGACACTGTTGCTCTCTGTATGTTCTCATAGCTGTATCTTCGAGGATACATAAATTGCAAATATCAATTTGTATGTTCGATGCATATAGAAATGAAATCAACAAATCACTACAGACCTGAAATTAAATCTGCACACTGGTCATCCCATTCAAAAATCAAGTATAACTTCGTTAATCAAATTTCCAGTCCCTCGTTTTTCACAATTTCCTTAATTCCATTCCTTTTTTCCCCCGCTCTCTCTCTCTCTCTCTCTCTCTCTCTCTCTCTCTCTCTCACACACCCGTTCACACTCCCACCCGGCTGGACAGCTGACAGTCAGCCATCACCAAGCCTTCCAGCCAGCGGCATGGAAGTCAGCCAGTCAGTCACCCACGCCCCAGTCATCACCATGGGGCCAGCCCACCACCATGGATCTGACTGACCCTTCCAGACGCTCATAAAAGGCCCCTGGTAAGCCCGCCACTCCTCCTTGATCGTTCCAGCCACCAAGCTACTACTTCCCTCCCTCCCTCGCTACTCCCTCCCTCCCTCGCTGACCGTTCCATGGCCTTCAGCCTGGAAGCCAGTGAGTAAAACCACCACCGCCGCTCATTCCAGCCGCCCGTAGGGAACCTCTCAGAACGACGCTGTTGCTCGCCTGGAACACCCGCTTGGTCACGAGTCCCACCTTTCAACCCACAACTTTGCCGCTGGACGAAGACATCAGGACGCCTCCCACAACCCATCTACTTATCCTAATCCGACCGTGAGACCAAGACCTTCCGTGCAGTATACCTCAGCCAGGGCGAAAGGGAGAGACACAGACTTCCTCTCTCTCTCTCTCTCTCTCTCTCTCTCTCTCTCTCTCTCTCTCTCTCTCTCTCTCTCTTTCTCTGAAGGAGCCACGGAACGGAACGGAACGGAACAGGGGGATAATACACGCATGTATATCTACATATAAATATATATATATATATATATATATATATATATATATATATATATATATATATATATATATATATATATATATATATAACATACACCCATAGGTAAAAATGTACACATATACGACGCAAATTTGATCATGCAAATATATAAATACACAAATGTAAAGATGAAAAGAGTGAAAAAGCACGGTTTCAAGCGCGCGCACACACACACACACACACACACACACACACACACACACATCCGCGCTGGATTACTGGAAATAATAATAACTTGAATATTGATGTTTGTGTCACTGTTATGCAAATAATTGCTCTTTGCTGATGAACAAAGAGTGTCTGAATTACTGTATATGGCAGTTAATAAATAAACAAATAAATGAATATATATATATATATATATATATATATATATATATATATATATATATATATATATATATATATATATATATATACATATATATATATATATATATATATATATATATATATATATATATATATATATTGTAAATGATAATAAAAGCGTTTAAAGAAAAGGCTTTAAAGTTTGCCTCTGCAACACCTGTGGGGGAAGAGGAGGGAGACAGAGGCATGAAATAATAAGAGAGGGGGAGACAGGTAAAGCTGTAGAAACCGAAGAAAAAGGAGAGGAAGACTGGCGGTGTTGACGCTGTGGCACAGAACAGATGACGCCCACAAGGACCGGGTACAGGCCCTTACAAGCTTCTGCCGTCAACCCCCCATCCTGGCAGCGCCCGTCTATAACCCTTCCCTTCCCTTTTCCTAAGGCCCCCCCTACAACACAGGTTCTCTCTCTCTCTCTCTCTCTCTCTCTCTCTCTCTCTCTCTCTCTCTCTCCCTCTCTCTCTCTCTCTCTCTCTCTCTCTCCCTCTCTCTCCTCTCTCTCTCTCTCTCTCTCTCACCCATATGTATACAGACATAAAATTTCTCCTCGGCTCTGACCCCTTTCTACACTAGTACGATATTTTTCACATCACTGTACACAAGAGGGAAAAGAAAATATGGTATATCTTCCTTTAAGCGTCAAGATTCTAATTAAATATCTATATAAAAAAAAAAAAAAAGAAAAATACTCCATTGATTCAGTAACTATCGGGGAAAAAAATCGCAAAATGAACGACGTACAACTGCAAATGTGAACTACGACGCACGTAACGATTACCGACATGACGGAATTATCACAAAAAAATAGGAAAAGCGAAATTCGTCTGTTTTACAGTGTAAACAGAGAGCCAGCCCCTGGCTCAGAGTAAATGTTCCGGGGCAATCGACATTTACACCATAATTACTTTACGTAAAATAGGGTTCTAAATGATCACACGATGTAAATGGCTATTGGTACAACGCTGGGAGGGAAGGGGGTGTGTGGAAGGGTGGTAGTGTTGGGAGAGGAGGGGAGAGGAGGAGGAGGAGGAGGAGGAGGAGGAGGAGGGAGAGGCGTGTCGAATGTTTAAAACCTTAATTTAGTTAATATATTGTTCTGGAATGGTTCATGAACTACACATGGAACTGCGCTTATCCCGGTGGAATTCAGAGAAGGGAAAGGTGAGGGAGGGGGGTAAATTTTTATTTATTTTCAGTGGGGATTTCTTTTCTTTTTTTTTTCCACGACCCCTCCCAGTCCCTCTCCCAGCGGTTTCCTCACTGCGAAGACGTGGGTGGCCCAAGACCGTCAAGACATCTGGCCATTTTTACTGCGAGAAAGCCAACGCTGGCAGCACCAGCAGGAGGGACGGGTCGGTGGGTGGGTGGTTTTGTCTGGGACATACCTGGTCCCCGGCGATGACATCTCAGACTCCTTAATTAAAGAGGAAGCTTCTAATTAACTCGGATTTTTATTCTATTTCAGAGCCCCCGCTCGCTGAGAGAGAGAGGGAGAGGGGGGGGCCGAGTTGATTGGACGGATGAATAGCCAATCACAGTCCATTTTGAAGAATGCTCAAGTCTAATGGGGAGGAGGTGATTTCTTTTCTTCTTTCTTTCTCTTACTCTTTTTTTCCCCCCCTACGGGATGGTTCCAGTGTGGTGTAGCTCTCCACGAGTACCCTTGAGATCCAGTCGCGGAGTCCATTTGACGCGGGGCGACAGTTCAACTGTGTGTGACGACTTGCACAATCTACCGTGTCTTCCTGCATCACAACCCACTGCATCTACCGTGTCTTCCTGCATCACAACCCACTCCATCTACCGTGTCTTCCTGCATCACAACCCACTCCATCTACCGTGTCTTCCTGCATCACAACCCACTCCATCCACCGTGTCTTCCTGCATCACAACCCACTCCATCCACCGTGTCTTCCTGCATCACAACCCACTGCATCTACCGTGTCTTCCTGCATCACAACCCACTCCATCCACCGTGTCTTCCACCATCCTGCATCACAACCCACTCCATCTACCGTGTCTTCCTGCATCACAACCCACTCCATCCACCGTGTCTTCCACCATCCTGTATCATAACCAGCTCCATATATATATATATATATATATATATATATATATATATATATATATATATATATATATATATATATATATATAAATGAAGACCTCTGAGAGCATCGTAAGGTATACGTAAGGTGAGGTAAGGTCCCAGACCCCAGCTGTGGTGGGGTGGAAGACCTCCGAAACCATCGTAAGGTAAACGTAAGGAAAGATAATGTGAAAACTTCAGCCCATACAAGAAACCCGAGCAGGAGGTGTCTTTCCCACACCCATTCCATCACGGTACCAGGAGCTGTCCCTCAGTTCACCGTTCCATTACTATCCCATCGACTAGCACCTCCCCACGAGGCTCCTGTCCCACCTCCAGCAGGCTCAATGACACTCCACCTGAACCCATTTTCGGGTACTGTTCCACCTTGATTGAAATTCCTACCATTCCTCCCATACCGTCAAAACCCCTCATGTCTCATCTGTCCAATATAATCCTCCGTCTCTTTTTATCCATCTTTCTTCCTCCCATTTCTCTTCTTCCTCCACCGTTTTCTTTGTTTCTTCCTCTTCTTCATCTGTTCTTTTTTCCTCACCCTTCTTCATTCTGACTTTCCCCTCCCATCACTCTCCCTCCCTCATATCAATCTTCCTCCTCCCTCATCCCTCTTCCTTGGTGTCGTCTCCTTCTTCCTTCTACCTACCATCCCTTCTATTCCATCCTTTCTTCACCTCTACAGCTATTTCCTCTCTCTCTCTCTCTCTCTCTCTCTCTCTCTCTCTCTCTATATATATATATATATATATATATATATATATATATATATATATATATATATATATATCCTCCATCCCCACAATGACGAAGGCTGAATTAACACGTTACACCCCCCCCCCCCCCCTCTAGCTCCACTGGCCTCTTCCATCTATATCAAACCAGCGGGAAATAAAAATCTGACTGTCTAATCACCGCTACCAAACACCAGACGTGAGCCAATCACACACAAGACGTGATTTTTAAGGGAAAAAAAAAAAGAAAAAGATACTTTTGAGGAGAAAACGAGATAAAGGAAAGTTTACGAGAAGAAAACGGATGAAGGAAGTTCACTAAAAGTAACCCGATTGAAAAAAAAATAAAGGAAGGATGAATATACGCGGAATATAATGAGGGGGTTCACAACTGAGCCGTTATTAGAGCGACATCTGTTGTATCGAGACTGAAGAAACCCATCACGTCAGCTGTCTAGCTTAGAAATTCCAGCGAGACGGGAATGATAACAATCTTTTACAATTCGAACTATATAAAAAAAAAACTTCTGGGATTTTCTTTACGTTTTCTAGAAATTTACATTTCTTTTTTTTTTTGAAGGTTTCGATCATTGGTTTCTAAAATATATCGAGATGATGAAACCATTCATAAAACTGGTTTGGTCACAGGTTTCTATAGTATATCAATAAGATGTCTCACATGGTTACACCAGAGGTTTCTAAGAGCCATTAGCTGATGTCTTACAAGGTTTCACCAAAGGTTTCTAAGAGCCATTGGCTGATGCTTTACACGGTTTCATCGTAGGTTTCCACGAATTTAAGGTTTCGATCTTATAAGAATTATATATCAAACTCTCTTATTTTGTTTTCATAATCGGTGCCTGAGTTCTGGGGTTGGAATCCCACTTCAATTACGTACTAGTGCCAAATGATGGGTCGTATTTTTCAAACATAATGATACAGGATTTTTCCGACATATACAGATGTGTGTGTGTGTGTGTGTGTGTGTGTGTGTGTGTGTGTGTAACATACGACGACTTGAGTGTAACGTAACAATCATTTCGCGAGTCTCCACAACAACAAAAGTCATTAATTACCCCCACTTACGAGATGAATATCCGAATACTGGCAAGTCTGGTTCGGAAATCCTGATGGATCTTCAAAGGGAATATCACTGCCTAAGCCGACCTCGCCGGATATTGAAAATAAGTCCATTAATTGACAGAACGAACCCAACCCCTCAAATACTTAGAAACCTCTAAGGGGGCTTCGAGGCAATTAGGTTTCCATTAATTAGGTCTTGTAATTAACCCTCTTTCTGAGAGTAATCGGCCAGTCATTCATCTTATTAGTTCATGACATGGCTGAGGAACCATGAGGGTGGGGGAGAGAGAGAGAGAGAGAGAGAGAGAGAGAGAGAGAGAGAGAGAGAGAGAGAGAGAGAGAGAGAGAGAGAAAAATATATACATATGACCAATAACGTAGAAATCAGGGGAAAGCAGGAATGAGATCTTAATTGGGATCTCTCTCTCTCTCTCTCTCTCTCTCTCTCTCTCTCTCTCTCTCTCTCTCTCTCTCTATCTATCTATCTATCTATCTATCTATCTATCTACAACCAAACCACTTCTCCACACATCCACTGTATATCTACAACCAGACCACTTATCCACACAACCATTGTACATCTACAACCAGAAACATAAAAAAATAACTGAAATACGATTCTCTACAACCAAAAAAAAAAAAAAAACTATTGAAATTAGACTCAAGTATTCGCTTCCATGCTCAGGAAAAGACGAAACATTCCAGTTATTTTCTTTACCTCTTCCCTCATCGGTCGCAGTGAGAGTAGAAGCTGTCGTAGACCACCCACCCCCCACACACACACCACAGTTTCAAAGCGTGAGGGGGAAGTTTGCCTTTAAATTTCTCATCTTGGTTTCCTATGAATGGGACAATGGGTGGATGGACTTCCCGAAATTAAAGGCAAAAATAATTTCCTTGTTGAGCCGGAGGACTGAATGCCTTCCCTTCACTCCATTACCACAGCGCAAACAACGTGTGTTGTGTGTGTGTGTGTGTGTGTGTGTGTGTGTGTGTGTGTGTTTAAAATCGTACACAGAAAACCACATTAGTATACGTATAAGTTGTGCTCATACATGACAAGAGTGGGTCCATACAGTGACCTGTTATGCATATCCCTGGCCATGTATACGATAATAAATACGAGTACTTTTTTATCTTTTTTGAGATAGAAATTTTTAATCTGTTCCGTACACACATGGCTCGTATTTACCTACACATGTGAGGGAGGGATACATCAGCAAACACATGGAGGAAGAACACCTTTGAATATTTAATGGCAAATATGTAAATGAATGAAAAATTACATATATATATATATATATATATATATATATATATATATATATATATATATATATATATATATATATATATGTATATATATGTATGTATACACACACACACACACACACACACACACATATATATATATATATATATATATATATATATATATATATATATATATATATATATATATATATATATGCACGAAACGCAGTACATTTATGGATAACATGTACATTCAGTCATACCAATAAAGATCGATGTGGTTTTGCATGGGTGAGCTGGGCCGGGATAAAATGATAACATAAGAGGAATTTTTATTACAGACCCATCGAAAATGTGCGTTCCAATCACCATATAAATTGCCTAAATGACGGGATGGATCCACATTTACAGGCGATTTTTTCATTTTATCATCAATCCCTCCATCCTTTATATATATATATATATATATATATATATATATATATATATATATATATATATATATATATATATATGAATGAGGTAACATAACGGTCTACCCTCATATGCTTGGCCTCCTCACAAAAACTATGGGAAGCAGTTACCTATCCAGTTCCGCGGCGAGGTACACGCGGTAGTGGCTGCGACACTTGAGGAATGCTTCTAAAGAGCAGCGGCCGGAATAATACCCGTGAGTCAGAGACGACAGCAACCCCCACCTCAAGACGAGCTGGGATGTCGAAGAAAGATGGACAAGCAGGAGAGTTTATGCTTAAGCCCGAGAGGCTCTTGACTCCAATAGGCTTGACAGGAGGGAGGGAGGGAAGGAAGCGAGTTATCCCTCCTAATCTCCATTTTTCTTGAATCCAACTCGAAAAAAAAAATAGAAAACGGTGATATTCCACGACATGCGACTCGCGAAGCCTAACCATCTCCCAAGCATGAACGAGGGGATTATCTCAACGACCAAATTGGTCCTTCATATCACTGCAGAAGATGGAAAAACTCCCCCATTCAATCAGGATGTCAACACCTTCTTCTTCTTCTCCCCTCCTCCTCCTCCCCTAACCAACCCCAAAACTCCTCCTCTCCAACCGCAAACCCTCCCCCTTACCCACCTCATACCACTCCCTTACCCACCAGGTGACGCACACAGCCGGGCTGATTGTTTCAGCCAATCAAGTGCGGCGTTGGGCACGTCCTGAGCGGTGATTTGTCGCTAAATTACGAGGGGCGGCTAATGAGAGCACCGCTTGTTATGGGCATGCAAACAGTCTCTCCTTTGCTCATACCTTTACTCGTACCTCGCCTGGGTACGGTACAGTAGTATGGTACACTCCTCAGTGTATCGCGTGGTGCGTCTCCGGCTTGAACGCACTTACAGAGTCCATAACCGGCTAACAGAATGTAGCTTATGACAGTCTCCATGCATGGCATTTCCCACCTTAAGGCCTGCAGTGTGTGTGTGTGTGTGTGTGTGTGTGTGTGTGTGTGTGTGTGTGTGTGTGTGTGTGTGTGTGTATCACACTCTTGCCTCCAGTGTTTTAATTCATTACCACAAGCGTGTGTGAGGATCGGTCCCTCGAGAGCGTTGCCAAGGACATTCGACCTCTTTGGAAAGTCGACTCGTCACGGACATACACTTTCTCCTCCACAGTTCTTTTCCCCTTGACATGCATCGTTATCTCTCTTATCTTTTATGCTCTTATCTCTCTCCTCCCCCAGGCTTTTTATCTCCTCCTCAGGAGGACGGGGAGGAGACGCGAGAACCACATCTTCTGGTGTACTCGGGTGGGGGTGGTAAATTCAAGGGCAGGTCTCGGGAGCGCTGGCGTCGTCAAAGTCATGACATGCGTCTATGGAGACGCTGCACTACAGTTACTGGGAGGGAGGGAGCATTTCTTCCTCCCTCCTTCCCTCCACTCTTTCTCTCCCTCTTCATTCTTAGGCTTCTTCTTCCTCCCCCTCTCCCTCTCCCATGTTCTCCTCTCTCCCCTGCCACCTCCTCTCTACTTTACCCATTTTGTATCTACTTACATCCTTCTCTCCCACGTCCCGTTATCTATCTATCTATATATATCCATCTATCTATTTATCTATCTATCTATCAATCGACCTATCCATATCTGGCAGACGAATAATGATAAACAAACAGCTACACAAACAGACAAGTTTACACGTGCCATGATGCAAAATAAACAGGCCGTTGTTTGCTTGTTAAATTTCCATTTTTCTAGTTTATTCGTACCCACCTAACTACCTCCCTACCTACCAGGTAGTTAAGCCTACCTACCCGCCTATCAGTTGACCCAACCACCGATTTACCTAAGGCAAGTACCCATTTGCCTATATGTACCTTCCAGATTTGCTCTCACATATACCTACCTATCTTTGCCTTACTCCCATGCCTACAAGTGTACTCATTCATTATCTATTCATCTATTTCAATACCCATTGACGCATCTACCCACTTATCTATTTCCCTACCTACAAGCTTACCTACTCAAGCACCTGTTTAAACTAAATAATTACCTATCTATCAATTTTACCTCCTGGGTTACCTACCCATTTGCCTACTAAATCCCTTTATGTCTATCGATTTACCCTCCCGAGTCACTTACCCATTTACTTACTAAATATCTACATATCTATCGATTTTCCCTCCTGGGTTACCTACCCATATACCGATCTATCTCCTAGTCTGTATACCAATCTATCTACATATATATATACCTACACATTTACCTCCTGGGTTATCTACCTATCTACCATCTCCTGGTCTGTATATCAACCTATCTACCTATATAACCATACATCTTCTTACACACATCTCCCTCCTTCAACACCAACCTGTCTAACACGATCGTAGTCCAAACTCTTTTTCTTTTTTCTTTCTCTTTTTTTTTTCTCTCCTCAACTCTTTCCAGTTAATCAAGTACTTAATTAGATCGCCTGAGATCTTAAAGCGAGTCGCCGGCGGCAGAAGCTGATGCTAATTACATAACTATAAACAGCTGTGCCTTTCCCCTCCCCCCCAAGTACCGTAATTAACTCATAACGTAATTACTCGGTGATGGGAGCCAATCACTGTCGTTCGCGTTATTGGAAGGTGGGGGAAAAAAAAGTTTTCGCAGTTCAATGACGATTTGAATATAAATATCTTTTTTTTATCCAAAAATTATCAAACAAGAAAAAAAAAATTGGAGTGAAGAAATAATACCTCTCGCAGTTCAATGACGGGTTGAATATAAAAATCATCATCCAAAAATTATCAAAAAAAAAAAAAAAATTGCGTGAAGAAATACTTCTCGCAGTTTTAGTATGCTTGAATTTTTTGATTTTTATCGAGTTTTTCTTTTTTTTTTTTGCCAAACACTGAGTTAAGAATCAATTTTTATGACGATCAAATTTTCAGGTTTCACCTAGAAAATTTTTCGTGCCGAAATTATCAAAATATTAAACGACTGATTCCTTTACCCATTTTTTTTTATCACAAATTCTCAAAAATTCTAAATGTGAAAGTATTTCGACCCTAAATATCAGTCGTGGATTTTTTTCCCCCATGATTATCGAACACGTATATCACAACCGTAAGGCAAATATTGAGAACCAAAAATATTGGGAACGTTAAGAAACTTTGAACGTTAAGAATCTTTTAATAGGTGTCAAATTCCACTCACTGGGCTACAAACAAGATCCATGGCCATACGACTAAAAGGATAAAGGATTCGAATCGTTTGTCCTCATTCCGTCGCACGTCGTGAAGAGTGAAAACTGGAGGTCGTCCAGGTCGTCAGAACACATTGCCATACAACACACCGATTTCAGAAAGTTACCTCTGCAATCTCTTTAGCGTGTGGTGTATCGGGGGGGGGGTCGTAATGAACGCTGGTTTAGTCGTACTTGCTACTCTCGGTGTCATTCACGTGAGCATAGGGTCGTACATGAAAATGCAGGCGTATAGGATACTGCGACCAAGGGGTCGTACTTGTTTCAGTGGATGTACTAAACCACTTCAGCAGAGGGGGTACGACCCGAGTGTAATGACAGCCCGAACCAACGGCTGGAGTCACACTTACGACTAAGGAATACATTCTTCTACAAAGGTCGTACTTACGTGAAGGTCTTCCTCAAGGATCTGGTCGTCGTACTTACCCTCATTTGTTTGAGCTGAGTCCTGACATACTCGGCCCTGGTCGCCTGGTCGGGTCCCACCACGGTGAACGACCCCGTGTACTGGAAAGAGACGAGAAGGTACATGAGGATGTGACATGACACACCCCAACCCACGTCTAAGCTAGTCTTAAGATATCTCTTTAACTCTCCTGCATTTCCTTTTTTTTTTTTTTAATGTTGAAGGGTTCAGTCACGGACAGACGAAAAAGTCCACACCAAGGCCGAGTCTTTAACTGAAATATAAAGAGAATTATGAAACTGAAGAAGAGAAGACAAGGGGAGAGTTTTTACGAATTTTTGAGAAAGTGAAAAACCGGTGTTTTGAAATGTGCCAGGTCACAGATGCTGGGTAAGACATGAGAAGGTAGAGAGTTCCAAAGTTTCGACGTGTAAGGAAAGAAGCAGGTATCAAAACGGCCCACACCCTTGAGTTGCTGATGGCCACACAATAACCATGTGACACAGCAGCTTGCCGAGTACTGCGTGGTCTAGCTGGTGGTGGGGGCACACAAGCAGCCAGCTCTCTGGAGCAAAACCAAAGTAATACGTACAGAACAGGGAAAGTGAACCAACATTGCGGCGTAGGGCAAGGGGGTCAAGTTTGGAAGTTAGCCTGGGACAGTTTATAACGCGGACCGCTTTCGGACTCAACTCTGTCAGGTAAGGATGCAGAGCTAGAACCACCCCAAATGTGAGAGCAGTACTCCATACAAGGACGAATCAATCCCTTGCATAAACGGAGCAACTGTTCAGAAGAGAAGTTTCGACATTTAAACAGAACACCCAATTTCTTTGAGGCAGACTAAGCTATTCCTGTAATGTGGGGTTTCCAAGAGAGAGCGGATGTCACAGTAATGCCAAGTATGTTCAATGAGTCAGTGGTGGAATTACAGAACCGTCAAAGGGAAGACGAGAGTTGCGAGGAGTTTTCAATAAAGAGATGGGTAGAAACTGGGTCTTGGAGGCATTAAACTTAACAAGATTTTGTCTACCCCACTGAGATATCCTGTCCGAGTCTGAGTTTATTGAGGAAGCTGTGTCAAGACGCGATACGGATCGAGAGAGAGAGAGAGAGAGAGAGAGAGAGAGAGAGAGAGAGAGAGAGAGAGAGAGAGAGAGAGAGAGAGAGAGAGAGAGGGAGAGAAGAGGGAGCAGAATTGAAGGATGTGGTTGAATTCAGTGTTGAGTTGTCAGTGTATAAGCGCATTGTATTATGTGGATGAGAGGATATCGTTGAAAGGAAAAAAGTGTAGGGGACAGGACAGAAACTTAAGGAAAAGCTGTTCCATCAACAACCACAGAGATAGAAAGGCCAGAGAGGAAGCTAGATATGAAGAAACAAAATGAGGAAGGGAAGCCAAAAGAGGGGAGCTTCAGAGATGAGACCCACATGCCACGCCCTGTCAAAAGCCTTAGATATGTCAAACAGAAGTCGTCATTAAAACAAAAGACAAATAAGCAGACATATAGACGGAAAGAAATACACAGAAAAAAATAAAGGAATGGATATATATGTCTGTTTGATAAAAGCTTTGTCTAACAATACTTGCCCATCTGCGTTAAGCAGCCCCTACTTTACCTCACCTTACCTTATCTTAACTTACATCTCATAATCGAATATTCATCTATTCACTGTACACTACAGCAGAATAGAACTTCCGTTTTATCTGTTGATAACAGTATGTTTTTTTCCAACGATGTCAATGAACAGGGCATTATTTTTTTTTTTTGTCTATACCAAGCAGGCCACTATAAGAAAAAAAAATATTATAAACAAATGATTATCAAAGTCTACCTAACTGCATGTAAATCATGTTCCATTAACCTTGCCTTCAACTGCGAATCATAGGAAAATCAAATCTTTCGAAGACATATGTCAAGACATTCACACCATCGCCCAAACACGTATTAGCCCGACCAAAGACATGGTGGTAAATGGTATTCGAGTCTCAACGGCAAAACCATTTTGCATCTTAATATCTCAACTTTTCGCCACGTTACACCTTTCTGTCGTCTCGAGAGCCTTGTTACTTCGCTAGACAAACCGTATTCCCTCTTGGAAGAGCATTCAACATCTACATCCAAGCCACGGGGGGATATTCTTGCCTTCACTCCATACAAACACGACTCTTTTTGGCTTGCTAAATTCCATCCACCTTCTCCCGCAAGCTCACTGGACTTTCAAAAACCACATTCGGATCAAAGAGGATTTATTCATAATCCTTTTGAGACCTTCGCCTCTAATGTATTTTCATCTTATGCTTAACAACGGAGGACGTCTTGAAGGGGAGATCACCTACAGACGAGGAGAACGACGACGCCTGTTCATCTACGACTATACACTACGTCGAAGCTGGCAGACCCACTGGCTTTCGATGATCGTCTCACTCCTTCGTCCTACACATATCGACAGCTCCGGTGTCTTCACAGTCACATTGGATGATGGCTCTCTTTTCGCCATGTCCTTCCCTTTAGGGCCTGTCTTCCTCTTTAGGGCCTGTCTTCCTCTTTAGGGCCTGTCTTCCTC
>NC_092237.1:55983707-55986207 GCF_036320965.1 Panulirus ornatus | reverse complement strand
TCCCAGAGGAAGAGGAGGGACAAAAATGAAAAGGCTCTTTACTCCAGAAGAAGAGGAGGAAAAAAAAAGGATGGAAACATCTCTTACATTTGGAAAGCAATAATACAAGAGGGGAGGATCTCGACCATCCCTGCCTCCCTCCCACTCTCCATTATTCCCTTTCTATGAAACTCAGAAGATAACGTGGGTAATACTCTTCATCTCCTATACCCGAGATAATATGGACACCTAGGAATATTTTTTTTTTTTTTTTTTTTTTATACTTTGTCGCTGTCTCCCGCGTTTGCGAGGTAGCGCAAGGAAACAGACGAAAGAAATGGCCCAACCCCCCAACCCCCCATACACATGTACATACACACGTCCACACACGCAAATATACATACCTACACAGCTTTCCATGGTTTACCCCAGACGCTTCACATGCCTTGATTCAATCCACTGACAGCACGTCAAACCCTGTATACCACATCGCTCCAATTCACTCTATTCCTTGCCCTCCTTTCACCCTCCTGCATGTTCAGGCCCCGATCACACAAAATCTTTTTCACTCCATCTTTCCACCTCCAATTTGGTCTCCCTCTTCTCCTCGTTCCCTCCACCTCCGACACATATATCCTCTTGGTCAATCTTTCCTCACTCATTCTCTCCATGTGCCCAAACCATTTCAAAACACCCTCTTCTGCTCTCTCAACCACGCTCTTTTTATTTCCACACATCTCTCTTACCCTTACGTTACTTACTCGATCAAACCACCTCACACCACACATTGTCCTCAAACATCTCATTTCCAGCCCATCCATCCTCCTGCGCACAACTCTATCCATAGCCCACGCCTCGCAACCATACAACATTGTTGGAACCACTATTCCTTCAAACATACCCATTTTTGCTTTCCGAGATAATGTTCTCGACTTCCACACATTTTTCAAGGCTCCCAAAATTTTCGCCCCCTCCCCCACCCTATGATCCACTTCCGCTTCCATGGTTCCATCCGCTGACAGATCCACTCCCAGATATCTAAAACACTTCACTTCCTCCAGTTTTTCTCCATTCAAACTCACCTCCCAATTGACTTGACCCTCAACCCTACTGTACCTAATAACCGTGCAAAGTGAGAGGGTTAGGGAAAATGATTTGGTAAACCGAGAAGAGGTAGTAAAAGCTTTGCGGAAGATGAAAGCCGGCAAGGCAGCAGGTTTGGATGGTATTGCAGTGGAATTTATTAAAAAAGGGGGTGACTGTATTGTTGACTGGTTGGTAAGGTTATTTAATGTATGTATGACTCATGGTGAGGTGCCTGAGGATTGGCGGAATGCGTGCATAGTGCCATTGTACAGAGGCAAAGGGGATAAGAGTGAGTGCTCAAATTACAGAGGTATAAGTTTGTTGAGTATTCCTGGTAAATTATATGGGAGGGTATTGATTGAGAGGGTGAAGGCATGTACAGAGCATCAGATTGGGGAAGAGCAGTGCGGTTTCAGAAGTGGTAGAGGATGTGTGGATCAGGTGTTTGCTTTGAAGAATGTATGTGAGAAATACTTAGAAAAGCAAATGGATTTGTATGTAGCATTTATGGATCTGGAGAAGGCATATGATAGAGTTGATAGAGATGCTCTGTGGAAGGTATTAAGAATATATGGTGTGGGAGGCAAGTTGTTAGAAGCAGTGAAAAAGGAATATATATATATATATATATATATATATATATATATATATATATATATATATATATATATATATATATACACCAAATAGACAGATAGATAGACAGATAGATGGACAGAAAGACAGACAGATAGATAGATAGATACACGTATAGATAGACAGATCATTGATAGATATCAAGTTTGAGAGTTAATGTGGTAAATGTATAGCGTTTCCTCAACAGTGTTTTCATCAGTCAGATGTAATGCAGATTGCCGGGTGTCTCTCTCTCCCTCCGCGCCGCGGACCAAGCCGTGTGGGGTGCATTTTCCTAAGTAGAAAACCCGAGTCTTCTAAAAAAAAAAAAAGTGACTGTAATCTGGCCTCTCTTAGTTGAAATTAACTGCCAGGGTTTGTGTGTGTGTGTGTGTGTGTGTGTGTGTGTGTGTGTGTGTGTGTGTGTGTGTGTGTGTGTGTGTGTAAGAGAGCGAGTATGTATATATACGACAGCAAGACGAGAAAGAGAACTCAAAAGACGGAGGACTGGCCTTACAAGAGACAGCATTTAAGACTCAGGTAACGCTGGAACATCTCCCATTCAAAGAAAACCTAATGAAGGGGTAACTTCAGGAAATAAGTGTATAGACGTGATCACACTATTTCATCCTCGGAAAGAAATCTAATCTAACGAACCAAAACAGGTTATATGGCAATATGAAGGAAGAAGCAGACAGGGTAATACCTAGAGCACTAAAACATTAGTACCGATACTAGAGGTATCCAGTTAAAAAGAGACAAAGTTGGGGAAAGTTTCAATCCTCATGCAGAGGGAGCGTCATGGAGATACAATATCTTT
>NC_092237.1:55966207-55978707 GCF_036320965.1 Panulirus ornatus | reverse complement strand
TGTCCCCCTCCCTCTCGTATGGGCCAGGGTTGTGACATGCGAATGAATAATGATCAACTTATTTATCATTCGACTGTGACCAGACTGATGGTCGGTGGCTGGCCAGTGTACTGTAGCCTGCAGATTCACCATAAGCTTGGCAGTGGGAGATTTCTAACTGCTCTTCTCTCTCTCTCTCTCTCTCTCTCTCTCTCTCTCTCTCTCTCTCTCTCTCTCTCTCTCTCTCTCTCTCTCTCTCTCACAGCAACGTGGGGTGTGGCAGAATATGTGGCTGTAGTATTCAGGGTATAATGTCCAAGACAAACGTCTTGCAAAATGGTAAGATGGTCGTCATTTCCCTCCAAGGGGAGTAAGGCGGCCTGTGCTACAATGCTGAAGGGCAAGGAGAGCAGTATTACAATGCTACACGGGCAAGAAGGACAGTGTCAAAAGGCTATGTGGGCAAGAAGGACAGTGTCACAATGCTAAGAGGGTAAGAAGGACAGTTTCAAAAGGCTAAGCGGGCAAGAAGGACAGTGTCACAATGCTACGTGGGTAAGAAGGACAGTGTCAAAATGCTGAGTGAGCAAGAAGGACAGTGTCAAAATGCTAAGTGGGTAAGAAGGACAGTGTCACAATGCTAAGCGGGCAAGAAGGACAGTGTTAAAATGCTATAAGTGAGCAAGAAGGACAGTGTCACAATGCTGAGCGGGCAAGGACAGTGTCAAAATGCTAAGTAAGCAAGAAGGACAGTGTCAAAATGCTATAAGTGAGCAAGAAGGACAGTGTCACAATGCAGAGCGGGCAAGGCCGGCAATGTTACAATGCCAAGAGTAGGCAGTGCAGACGGTGTCACAATATACTGCAGTCTGGTACCCTGCCACCGGTTCTCTGGATCTTTGGCAGTTGAAAGAATCGTTGCATTTACAGCAACAACAGCAGCAGCAGCAACTACAGCACAATGAAGGAAAGTCAAGGAGTACCAATACAACTTGAGAGACACTTAAGTCCTGGACACGTATAAAAAAAATAATACTTGGGGTTCGTTTCATCAGTGATACCTCCCTGACCATCTGCTCTCGATAATCTTCGAGTCTTCACTGATAAGAATCAAACCTCGACTTCTTATCTTCCCAAAAGTGAGAAGTCCGGAGCGAGTGTGTGTGTGAAGAAGGGGGGCCGGCCGCCCATTCATCGAAGGTGGGTGAGGCGAGACTCCAGGCGCTGTGCCTGAGGGCGAGGTTATGGGAATAAGGCTGTGGGTCTTCGGCGTCACTGCTTACCAAAGTGGGAGGGAGGAGGAGGAGGAGGTTTGGGGAGAGGGAGCCATAGTGAGCCACTGCGTCCATCAACATCGGGCGGAGAAGTGCGCGCCCTCCATAAAGTGATGCGTCGCTGCATTTATTAATACCTCAGCATAATCACCACATATACGACACGCAACAAGCTATCTGGGTGATTTAATGAGTGGGGCCCGGCCATTGAGGCAGACATACGCCTGCAGGTCCGCTTGTGACAGATCTAGAGTAGTCTGCATGTTGGTGGCCAGAGATGATTATGCAGGTCAGGCTGGCTCTGAGGGATACAACGTTTCTCTCTCTCTCTCTCTCTCTCTCTCTCTCTCTCTCTCTCTCTCTCTCTCTCTCTCTCTCTCTCGGGTGCAGCCATAGCCGGCACACGGGGCGATACACTTTAATGTGCTCCGGATTATATCAGTCGCCGTGTGAGTCAAGACCGTGTCCCCACCGACAACCCGTTTAATCAGCTCTCGGGGTCAGCTATGATGATCCGCTGGTGCGCTGCTTCGTCGTCTACCCGGATCAACCTGTTGGCAGAGGCCTCGAACTCATCTCTCCAACGTAGTGGTATTTCCATATGCCATGTAACATAATAACGTAGTCCATAATGACGATCCCCTCGGACACGCCATCTTCCCTAGATGAGGATGGGATGTTGACGAAGTGCATCATTCTTCCTTTCGTCTGCCCTTCTCCTCATCACCTTCAGCGACACTGGAGATGAAGAAGAAGAAGAAGAAGAAGAAGAAGAAGAAGAAGAAGAAGAGGAAGAAGAAGAAGAGGAGGAGGAGGAGGAGGAGGAGGAGGAGGAGGAGGAGGTGGGCAACTAGACAAGGACTACGCCACTTGAGCTGTGAATCCACTTTGTTCGCGTCATCGGGACCGCTCCTCACCCCCAACCACTATGACTCCATGTCCCAGACAGGCTTTCAGCTCTTGAGATAAGGGATTACTGAAGACTCCTGCGGCAGGATTTACCTCAGGTCCGGCATGTGTGAGTGTATGTGTGTGTGTGTGTGTGTGTGTGTGTGTGTGTGTGTGTGTGTGTGTGTGTGTGTGTGTGTGTGTGTGTCCGCCCTGCATCCTGGTTAGAAAAAACACGTCGTGTTGTTGATGATGATGGTGATGGACGGTGAACAGCGGTGGTGCTGCAATGGTGACGGCGTTAGTGCTCGAACAGTATGCACACGATGGTGAAGACCGAGGAGGTGTGGAGTAGTGATGATGAAGGATGGTGAACAATAGTGATGATGATAATGATGATCCTACAGCTTATGAAGTGACATTATGGTGGCATTTGAATGCGCCTTTTTCCAATGGTTATGGTTAAACTACTAGTTCGCTTGCCTCTTGTGCTGAGCCTTCCTTCTTAACGTTGAGGTAAATGACGAATCTCCAATGCTGAGGAAAAAATACATATATGTATACACATGCATATATACGCGCCAGGAGACAGGAACCCACGAGTGTCGAATTACCTTCCCATGCAGCACAAACAGGTAATTCCATTTACGTAAATACGCACGAAGAACATACATACCTTATGTACCTCATTCATTTATCATGTATCTAGATAGATGGATACATTATAGACAGATAGAGAGAGGGAAAGACAGACAGATTGGCAGACAGACAAAATGAGAGAATAAGAGAGAGGAATGTAGAAAGAAAGACAAGGGTGAACGAGTGGACAAATGGTAGACAGATAAACAAGTTAATCAATAAATAAAGAGGAAGAAAAGAAAAAAATATAGATAACACATACATTCATAGGGTAATAGACAGACAGATGTATATCAGTAAATATATCAGCATGAGTAATCATAACCAACTGGTTCCCGTTGTTAACATCTATATTTGTTAAATCTATTCACAAGAATGTTACAAGTGTATTCTTCCACTGAACGACCCTCGAGCATGACGGTACGATCCTTGAACGCGACGGTACGACCCTTGATGATGACGGTGCGACCGTTGAACGCGACGGTACGATCCCTAATGATGGATGACCTTATGACCCTCGAACACGACGGTACGACCATTAGTTACGACGGTCTGACCTTTGTTTGATCTGCCCATTCAAAATGGCTTGATCAACCATTAAAACCCCAGGGTTGTACCGCCCTAACCATACCTCTACAAGGGTCTACAAATACAACTTCTACTACTAATCAAAAACTAGAAATTACTTAAGAAAATACCAGAGAGAACACAAACCCTCCTTAAGGCAACATGCAAAGCAGGTGCTCCACAGATGCCCAACTAATAAGGACACCTGTTGTAGCTGGAGGAGCAGCATAGAAGGCTGCCACAGCCCAGGCCAGGCCAGGACCACCACACACACACACACACACGATACATTTTTAACATACGTGGGAGCGCAAGCGGTCACAATACCACCTCCCTCCTCCTCCTCCCGCTTCCTCCTCCTCCTCCCCTAGTGCTACCTAGTCCTTCTCCTCCTCCTCCTCCCCCTAGTGCTACCTCCTCCTCCTCCTCCCCTTCCCCTTCCCCTCCTCCTCCTCCTCCTGCGAGCGAGTCTGTCATCAAGTCCTGCTACCTCCAAGGTGAGCCAGGGTGCGTTCTTGACCACACTGCTCCGACACCCGTTTTCTCTTTTTTTCTTCTTATTCGCTGCTCATGGCAGCTAGGAGTCCAGCTGGGAGAGAGAGAGAGAGAGAGAGAGAGAGAGAGAGAGAGAGAGAGAGAGAGAGAGAGAGAGAGAGAGAGAGAGGATCTGTTTCACATTAATGATGGGTTTTTTGCTTTGTTTTGTTTTTTAACCCCAAACCGTAAACGATGTGAGGGGGAGAGATAGAAAAAATATATAACCTGGCCTTCAATCTAATGGCTACCAGGAAGGGAACAGGTGTGGGAACATAGTCTGTAATCAACCTCCAGGGATCACAGCCACACTGGAAAGGTGTATATATATATATATATATATATATATATATATATATATATATATATATATATATATATATATATATTTTTTTTTTTTTTTTTTTTTTTTTGCTTTGTCGCTGTCTCCCGCGTTTGCGAGGTAGCGCAAGGAAACAGACGAAAGAAATGGCCCAACCCACCCCCATACACATGTATATACATACGTCCACACACGCAAATATACATACCTACACAGCTTTCCATGGTTTACCCCAGACGCTTCACATGCCCCGATTCAATCCACTGACAGCACGTCAACCCCGGTATACCACATCGCTCCAATTCACTCTATTCCTTGCCCTCCTTTCACCCTCCTGCATGTTCAGGCCCCGATCACACAAAATCTTTTTCACTCCATCTTTCCACCTCCAATTTGGTCTCCCTCTTCTCCTGGTTCCCTCCACCTGCGACACATATATCCTCTTGGTCAATCTTTCCTCACTCATTCTCTCCATGTGCCCAAACCATTTCAAAACACCCTCTTCTGCTCTCTCAACCACGCTCTTTTTATTTCCACACATCTCTCTTACCCTTACGTTACTTACTCGACTGTACACCAATGTTCGCTACAATCACCACTCAAAATCAGGAACAAAAACAAAAAGGGACAAAAAGAGAGAGATTTTTGCGCTCCATCCCGCCAGAATCATCCAATTAGCCCTGGAAACAACTGGAAATGGGCTAAAGATCTGGCAAAATCTTATTACTCATTCAAGTCTTATTAAAAGAAAAATTCTTATAATTAGTGACGACCTGGGGATAGGAGACGCAGACTCGAGAGAGAGAGAGAGAGAGAGAGAGAGAGAGAGAGAGAGAGAGAGAGAGAGAGAGAGAGAGAGATGGACCCACACCAAGATAACATGATGGACACTCGAATTCTGGGAGCTAATTAACGTCTTCTGCTTCTTCGAGGATGTCACCTGCTCTCTGGAGGATTCTGGGAGACAAAATATTGCCCTCCGACACAAAATAAGAAGCCGGAATGTCATTAGCAAAATTATTTTAGTTCTGATCTTTTTTTTTTTGGGAGAGTTCGACTGGGAAACGCCTCGCCTCGTTCTTACGAGACATCATGGAGATATCTGTGGTATGATCGAGACTGGTGAGAGATCACCGTCAACCCATCTTTTCTTTTCACACAACTTTTGAGGACGTTTCAACTCGGCGAGGGGATGATTTATGAATCACGAATCGCCAAAGGACACCTGAGGATATTCGGCCTCTGAGGAGATTCGGTGCTTGCAGGTTCACCGGTAGTGCATAGGTGGGGGAACTAGATCGTAGAGGACCCCCATGACTTACGACGAGATTACCTGGTGGAGGACTAGATTGGGATAGTACGTTCCCTAACCTATGTGGATGGAGATGGATACAAGAAGGCAAGGAGGGTCGTCTCCCTCTGCTTCACACCCATCTTTCCCAGCTGTGTCTCTCTTTTCTCTCTCCTGAAGGAGCAACTAACAGTGGTAGTATCCTGTCGTCCCCATATGGACGCCTCGCCCGAGTCCTTCGGTGCTTGGGAGGGAGGGGAAGTAGTAGTACGAGCGGCAGGAGGTCCAGCGAGCACCGACAAAGGTGGGAATTCCCTGACATTCAGCCAGTCCATTTGCGAGGCTATGTGAATGACCAGGCACAGAAATCCGTCCGCATGGGAACTCATTACCCTTATGAGGAAGGAAGGAAGGAAGGAGGAGAAAGACAGCAAAGAGGATGGCGAGGGGAAGAAAAAAAGGAGTGGGTGTGGAATGAGGCAGTGTAGGAATAAAAAGGGGCACTGTTGCTCCCTACCTTCATGATCTCGGTTGATGGCGTGGCAGAGATTTGGGTACGTGGATAGTGTCTTCAATGACAGACGAAAGTCTCATTGAAATTCACAATGATGCTGTAAAAGGCCTTTGGAATCCTTGAGAGACAAGTTGTAGATACGAACTCATGAATCAGCACCCAGGGCTAAGACGCCTTCAGCCACCGAGCTGAGTTTCTGTCCTTTCTTAGCAGCATTTCGACTGCCTTAACTTGCTCCTGAGGGGTGAGGCAGATTCTCCCTACCAAATACCGTAAGGGTCGTTACGTATGCTGACGTTGCGATACCCAATTACGTACATTCTACTATGCGGCCACGGGACATTACAGCGAATGGGACACGCGACACACTGGATACAAAACCAACTGGACGGTAGTCGAAAATAAGGCAGATGAAGTAAGCTGGTATACAGGCAGATACAGGAAATAAGTAATAAGAGAGAGAGAGAGAGAGAGAGAGAGAGAGAGAGAGAGAGAGAGAGAGAGAGAGAGAGAGAGAGAGAGAGAACGTGAGGGAGTTCAAAAAAGTATCAGACATCCGCTACACTACGCAGCACAGACCTTGGGTGTATTCCCAACGCAGCCACAGAGGAATCCACGAAAACCACCCCTCCACCTCACCCAGTCTGTTACCGCAACATGGATTGTGGTTTCGAGTCTTCGAGCGTGACACACCTGACTCATATGACACAAGAAGGCACGCACACCGGGCACATAATTGGACACCTATTAAGTGAACTGCAACGAATACGTGTTAAAGTTCGTATACACACTGAGGACTGAGTGATAAAAAGCCTCGGTTTATTTCTTTTCTGCATATCTTCACTAATGAACAACACGCTCGAATGTCATATAGGCGTCAGGTACTAGGGGAGTCAAGTCATCTAGTAACAAGGTTAAGGGTTGCTCTAGACATACTGGCACAAGTTCAGGAAAGTATGCATTCTCCAGTCTGCTTGCCATACCCTTCCATAATCAAACACCACAGCTGGAAATACCTCCTTCCAGAAGCAAACACCACCCAGCGCTGGAAACACCTTCACGGGGAATTCCTGTCCTGGTGTAGACAGGGGACGTATTAGGGACAGACCGTTCGAAAAACTGAAACCACGGGGCGATGAAAGACACGTTATCTAGCTATCTACACTTACCCGAGGATGGGGAATGGGCCTTTCTGGAATGCCTTCCTGGAGTTACTCCAAGAACCCCCATTTCCAGGAGATCCTGTAGCTCCAAAGCTGCGCTACTTCCGGGAGCTGGGTAATGCTAGACTCCTCTGGAGTCAGAGACTTCTTTTACGAGACTGTGTATTTTCCCCGGTGATACAGCCGTGCCCAATGTGACCTTTCACACTCATGTAAACCTCATGACCACATGAACACAACTGTGCTGGATGCATGGGGACGCACGCATGACACTTCGAATGCGCATGACACACCGGATACACACACACACACACACACACACACACTACACCGGATACTAGAGCTCACGGTACCGATCACCGGATTACAGGAACATCGTGGGAAAACCTGACGTCTAAAAGCCTAACAACCATTCAGACTTGTGGGGGGAGGAGGGGGGGAGGTGACTCAGACCAGACCTTTTGGGATAGTCTCGTCGAGGGGGGGGGAGGGAGATGATGGGAGGGAGGGAAATGTCGATGGAAGTGATGGGGAGAGGGAGGAGTCATGTGGGATGGATGGGAGTGGTAGGAAAGTGGCAGGTGGGGGAAGGGGTGTTTGTGGTGGTGGTGGTTGTAGGAGAGGAAACACACGGTGAGGAAATGTCGTCCCAAGACGCGCGGGCGGGAGGTCCTACATGAGGGAGTTGACTACAGGGTTCTGCTGCTCTCTCAGAGGTATGGAAAGGTCTGGCATACGAGAGAGAGAGAGAGAGAGAGAGAGAGAGAGAGAGAGAGAGAGAGAGAGAGAGAGAGAGAGAGAGAGAGAGAGAGAGAATATGGGGGAAGGGGAAGGTTCCAGCGTGAGCCACGCACGCACCAACGATCGTTCTCTTCAAAAATGAATAAATAAATACGAGAGGAAAGAGACGTTGTGAGGGAGGAGCACCTACAGGAGGAGTGAGAGAAGTTCCTCGTCTGACACAGAGACACAAGGCGACGGAGTTGAGTCGTGAGGGAATGACGAACCAAAAAAAAGAAACTCAAGATGACGAGATAAGCCATAACAGCTGAGAACATTTCCCTGCAAATGAAAAAAAAGACAAAAAAACAAAAAGAGAGACGAAGAACACATACGACATCGTCAGCACTGCCATGCGTGGACGGGTGTGGGTGACCTCAAGTCCCCAAACCAGACGACGAAGAGAGGAAACACTCACTCAGAACATACTCACGAAGACGGCGTGGATCCACCTGGTTATACTCACGTTGCAGAACTCCACCGTCACGAGTTTGAAGAGCGAGGTCCCCTTCGTCGTGAAGGGGGCCGGCTTGCCTGGGGTCTTCTTGGAGGGGTTTTGCAATCTGTTGAGGACATTTTTTCCCATGACTCTGTCACTGAAGATATTCATCGCTGCTCGTCAACGATCCCCCAGGCTACCTGGAAGGTTATACCCCGAGGAACTCGTGCATTACTCTCTCCAAGTCTTCGGCTACATTTCCTCAATGGTGTCGAGCACAATCTTTCCATAGTATGATGATGCACTTTGGAAAAAAAAAAAAAGGGGAGTATATGTGCACTCGTTCTTAATCACTTCTGTACATTTTTTTTGTGTGTGTTTTTTCACTTTCCTGGTAAAAGAAGAGAGCAATCAAGCACAAAACACTGACTTCAAGGTTCCGCTGGGCAAGGTGCAACATAGGAACACACACACACACACACACACCCAAAGAAAATGGAATGTTACGAATTTCCTCCGAGCTTTTGCACAGTTCGGCCACTGCCGTCTTCCTACACGCGTCAACTGGTCCATTTCATCTCCCCAGGCAGGGAGAGGCCAAGACATGACTCAGTCCTCCTCCTTCAGCAGGACCTCAGATGATGATGATGATGATGATGATGATGATGACGACGCCTCCAGGATCCTGGTACTGCTGGTATGTGATACATTTCCGGCGAGACTCCATCTTGCTCTTATCCAGTGGTTGGGGGTGGAGTGTTGATGGGAGAGGTAATGTTTACATTCGCGGTGACACAGTCCTTCCTTTTTCGGTGTCCAGAGACGGGATTTCCTAAGCTGAGCGGTTCTTCTCCCTCTACAGTGAGTTTTCACTGGTTGGTGTGTTGGCGGCACACACACACACACACACACACACACACACACACACACACACACACATATATATATATATATATATATATATATATATATATATATATATATATATATATATATATATATATATATAATGTATTTTTAATTTCTGCACTTTAGAGTCTTGAAATTCATATCTAATAGCTTTTTTTTTCAAACCCTCTCTGTTATAAACTTAAAACTTAACCTTGTTTCACGGGGTAATATATATATATTCTTCTAAGAATTTTAATAAAAAGGAAAAACTTCTTTGATGTCTGACAAGCCAGAGTCTCTCTCTCTCTCTCTCTCTCTCTCTCTCTCTCTCTCTCACACACACACACACACACACACACACACACACACACACACACACACACACACACACCTCACAAAGTCTGACGCTTATCTCGCAAACACTCTCAAAAACATTTTCGAGATATGCCTCTCTCCTCACAACTCCCACGACCCGCTTTAAAAAAAGAAGTCTGAAGGACCCATAAATTTAGACCCCACGCCCATCCTTACAACACAGCAAGCGTCAGTGATGCCTTGTTGGCGCCCCCAAAAGCCCTTGCAACATAGGAATAAACACTTGCAACACACAAAGCACACACAGGGCAAGTTGCAGTCATTGTGATTTACAACAGAGGAAGAACAACTTTCAACACAGGAGGGAAGAGGAAAAAGACGTTTCAAACACGGGAGACGTGATACAACACGGCAGTAAACACTTGCCGTATACAACACGGTAGTCGCCAGGAGGCTGAACAAGATTGCTAGGCTAAACTACAGACTATAATCCGGTAACAAGCGTAACCACTCCCTCACTATCAACGACGACTTCTTGAGCACGACGGTACGACCACTGAACTCGACGGGACGACCCTTATGCGCGACGGTATGACCATTGAACTCGACGGGACGACCCTTAAGCGCGACGGTATGACCCTTGGACTCGACGGTGCGACCCTTGAGCACGATGGTACGACCCTTGAACTCGACGGGACGACCCTTGAACTCGACGGGACGACCCTTAAGCGCGACGGTATGACCACTGAACTCGACGGGACGACCCTTAAGCGCGACGGTATGACCCTTGGACTCGACGGTGCGACCCTTGAGCACGATGGTACGACCCTTGAACTCGACGGGACGACCCTTGAACTCGACGGGACGACCCTTAAGCGCGACGGGTCGACCCTTGAACTCGACGGTGCGACCCTTGCTTGAGCGCGACGATAAGAAAGACCCTTGAACTCGACAGTGCGACCCTTGAGCACGACGGGTCGACCCTTGAACTCGACGGGACGACCCTTGCTTGAGCTCGACGGTATGACCCTTAAACTCGACGGGACAACCCATGAGCACGACGGGTCGACCCTTGAACTCGACGGGACGACCCTTGAACTCGACGGGACGACCCTTGAGTACGAAAGGTGCGACCCTTCGATATGACAGCCTGGCCTCCGCCCAGAACCTTGAGGGATACGTCAAAGGCCAGACCATCATACCTAGGTGTCGCAGAGCGTGCTAAAGGGTCGTATCGTCGTGCTCGAGGGTCGCGCCGTTGGGCTCAAGGGGTCATAAACCTCGCGCTCAAGGGTCATAACCCCCGTGCTCAAGGGTCGTAAAACCCCCGTGCTCAAGGGTCGTAAAACCCTCGTGCTCAAGGGTCGTAACGTCGTGCTCAAGCAGTTAGCTAAACACCATGATCACACGCCCCTTCTCTGGCTACCCGCCAGTCACAACGGCTGATCACCACGGACGATGGGCTTGTCTACAATACCGCGAACCATCGCGGGTGTGTGTGTGTGTGTATGTGTGTGTGTGTGTGTGTGTGTGTGTGTGTGTGTGTGTGTGTGTGTGTGCGTGTCTTCCTGACCTCGGAGTTCGCTGGACAAGAGGGATTGCCCCGTGTACCATGACGAGGTGGCGGATTTTACGACGCTGTCGAACGTGCACCAGTGGAACGTCTTGAAAGGCAAGGGGCTATAATGGAATACTTCAGTCTACCGTGGCGCTGTGAACAGCCGCCAACGAAATTTTGGCCTACACTATATAAACACCCCCCACCACACACACACACAACGCCCCAACCACACACACAACGAAGACGAGTTTTACCCTCCCCCCCTTTCCTCCAACCAACCCTCTCGCACGAATATGCCCTTCTTCTCTTCTCTTACGAATGCTACATTCGTGCTAATGCCTCTAAAGAGAGTTCTGGGGCTTCAACACTCCTCCTCCCACCCGTGTGTGGTTGGTGGGGAAGAGAGAGAGGGTGGGTGTATACGAGAGTGGAGTAAAAGGGTCTACCAACCCCACCCATTGTTGCTTCTCGTCACACACACACACACACACACACACACACACACACACACACACAAATGTCCTTGCAAAAGCACTTTTTTTTTCTTTCTTTTTTGCATTGTTGATTCGCGACCCCCACTGGGGAGAGAGAGTGGAGGGGGAGAAAAGAGGCATTGTCTATGACGGGCTTGAAAGATTACGGGGTACTGATGGTGAAGAGGGGGTGTGGGGCGAGGGTGGTGATGGTGAGAAGGGATGAATGGTGCGTGGCATGGACGGTAAGCAGAGGTGAGCGTGAGGTAGGGTGATGGTGAGAGGGCGATGATGAGGAGACGTAATGGTGAGGATGGTGAGGAGGAGGGTGCTTGTGAGGATGAGGAGGAGGAGGGAGGATGGTGAGGACAGCGAAAGAAAACGGCGTGCAAGTTACCGAAGGAACCAGTAAAGCTGTGTAGATATGAATGGCAAAAAAAGAGGGGTCAAAACCTAGCCATGTGAGAGAACGACTTGGTGTTACGACCAATGCACATAAGTCTCAGGTCCCGACGAGTTCCCCCGTGAAAGAACTCTGCTCATCACAGAAAACGGGCTGCGGGAGTGTAAGTTTTCACAATCGTACACTACGCTGTCCTACATATATACCGGATGCGCGTCTGGAAAACAAAAAAAAAAAACCTAGCAAAATATACCCTCCCAGTTGAGTCTACTGGGAAATCGACCTCGGATACTGGAAAATGGAGAGGCACAGGAGAACCGACAGGGAACTGAGGGGGACTAGGGGCGTGACAGACCCAAACAGCGGCGATGGCCCAGGGAACGAGAGCATTACGACACCCACACATACCACACAGTCCTGGTGCTGGGGGCTGACGGGAATATATATATATATATACACCCCAGACA
>NC_092237.1:55943707-55956207 GCF_036320965.1 Panulirus ornatus | reverse complement strand
TGAACGACACAGCATGACCCACGACCAAATACCACGACGAGGGGAAACGAGAGATAAAAAAAAAAAAGAGATTCGAGGAGAGAGACAGAGAGATAACCAGACAGGATATGTGAGGTGGATAAGAAGCGGCAGCAGCAGGAAGAGACGAGTGAGAGAGAGAGAGATGATAAGAGATAGGAAGAGGATGTCAGATGGAAAGGTGAGATGATGCTGGCGAAAGAGGAAGTGAAGGACAGAAGATAAAAAAAAATACATGATGAATACAATGAAGAAGAAAATGCGTATGTACCATAAAAGAAAATGGGAAAGAAATCCTCAGACAAGGGAAAAGAAAATGGGGAAGAAGATGCCAGGGAAAGGAAAACGGGAAGGGGGTAATGATACGTGGTGGAAAAAAAAGACGATGGAAGAGGAAGAGACAGAAGGGAAGAGGAGGAAAGCTTGCTACCAGGTCGTGCTTCTTCTGACGGGGGATTTTTGTCAGGTATGGAGGAAGGGGAGGGGAGGGGGGATTTACTGAGGGACTGGGGAGTGGGGAAAGAAGGGGGTGGGGGATTTAGCGAGAGTATTAACATTGTCTCTAGGGGTGACGTGACAGCAGGAGTGAGTACCTTTAAGAAAAAAAAAGAATTGCATCTCATTTTCTTTTTCACTCGGGAATTCAGGGGAAACAATTCTACTTTTACGTACAGGCTTCACGAGACCCCTAAATCACTTCCGATTCTCGTGGGTCTTTCTTACGACTGGTAGGCTAGCGTTACGGTACTGGCAGCCCGTGTTTTAGAAAGACATATGGCTAGAAAAAAAAAAAAGAGTAGAACATCTTAGTACCTAGACAGACAAACCCGACAATGAATGCGAGAGAGAGAGAGAGAGAGAGAGAGAGAGAGAGAGAGAGAGAGAGAGAGAGAGAGAGAGAGAGAGAGAGAGAGGAGTCTTATCATTTTTTCCTCCCCTATACATAGACGAGAGAGCATTTCGGTATTTGCCTAGGTGAAGGGCACACGGGTGGGTGGGAGGTAGGTGGAGGTAAGCGAGGCAGAGGCCACATTATAAAAACACGGCACCGTGCCTCACCAATCACGTGACCTCTCCCGGCAAAAGCAGATTGGGGGGAGGAAATCTGTACGATCATTGTGGTTAAATGTGTACCCCACCCCCTCTTCTCCCCTATCTCCCTCTCTCTAACTACCCATCACCCACCCCTCACCCCTCTCCTTCCATTTCTTCTCCTCTCCCCCCCCCTCAAACAGACTTCTCTCTCTACCCCCTAGTCAACCCAGTTTCCCCTCACCCTTCCCCCCACCTCTTAAAACACGGCCACTTGACACAGCCTTCAACAGCCTGAGGGATCAGAAGAGCAACGTGAAAGATTGGTCCCAGTTCCAACTGTGGGGGTAGGCCTTCGAAACCAGCGTGAGGTCCCAGACCCAGCTGTGGGGATGGAGGGTAGAAGACCTCCCAAACCATCGTAGGGCATACGTAGGGTAAGGTAAGGTCCTAGACCCCAGCTGTGGGGGTGTAGAAGAAGGTAAGGTCCCAGACCCCAGCTGTGGGGGTGTAGAAGAAGGTAAGGTCCCAGACCCCAGCTGTGGGGGTGTAGAAGAAGGTAAGGTCCTAGACCCCAGCTGTGGGGGTGTAGAAGACCTCTCAAACCATCGTGGGGCATACGTAGGGTAAGGTAAGGTCCTAGACCCAGCTGTGGGGTGTAGAAGACCTCCTAAACCATCGTAGGGCATACGTAGGGTAAGGTAAGGTCCTAGACCCAGCTGTGGGGGTGTAGAAGACCTCCCAAACCATCGTAGGGCATACGTAGGGTAAGGTAAGGTCCTAGACTCAGCTGTGGGGGTGTAGAAGACCTCCCAAACCATCGTAAGGCATAAGCAAGGTAAGGTAAGGTGCCAGACACAGCTGTGGGGGTGTTCCATCTCAAGATATCAAGGATCAAATGAACCTATCTAATCAATTTCATTTTCTTCTGTTAATCATCAGCTAAATCATCCAATCATAGGATGATGTTCCGAGTCATAAAATGATCATCCAGTCTTCGTATGATCCGATAATCATCGCATTGATCACCGTTTGATCAAGTGGTGAAAAGGACCTAATTCTTACACACACACACACACACACACACACACACACGAAAACAAACAGACAGCTCAAACATAAAACGTGAAACACAATCTAATTCCAGCAATACGAGTGAAGCTAACGATAACAAAGCAGTGATATAGAATAAAATATAAGTGACGGAGACCCCAGTTCAAAAGTGGAGGATATTATGTCTATATAGGTTTGGGGGAAATGATATCCCAAAGAGCCATCGTGTTCCCCTAAAAGAAAAAAAAAATATATGTTTTCGACACGTTTCGAATTTCTGATTTTTTTATTTCGAATCACTACGAGAGTCTATTGTTATTTTCTTCTATTTTCAAAACTAACTTTGCTAATTAATGGGTTCATTTCATTATCTTCTCCCCCACGAAAAAAAATAGATATATATGTTTATAATCACTTGCAAACGACCTCCACTGGCTAATATGTTCTGATCTGCCTGAGCTTCAGAGGGGAGTTTTACAGAACACGGCTTCGATACCTGAACCGAACCATCGACTTTGATAATGGGGGGGGGGGGGGGGGGCTGTGACGTGCACCATCGACCGTCGGCCTAATTAGCCACTAACGAGACTCGAAGACTTTTTTTTTCCGCTAAATCATTAATTAGCAACACACATCCTGCTCTGATTGGACGGGTAAGGTGCGAGAACTAGGACGGAAAAATAAGCCTGGGGTGTTTTCCCTCGACACCCTCCTTCACCTTACGGGTTCGTTCGGACGACAACGTAGCGACAAAAGAGGACGACGAGTTCATCTACTCATTATCTTAACACCTGGGTACACCTTTACGTCTCCTTTACGAGGGGGGTTTTCGGAGGTCTTCTCTCTAACCCAACCCACCACAGCTGTGTCTTGAGGCTAACGTAAACCCTTGCGATGGTTCCGGAGGTCTTCTATCATCCCCACCCCACCATATCTCGGGGGTCTGATATCTTGCACATTTCCCTTAATGATGTGTTTTGGGAAACTTTGCTACCCCTATGGTCAGGTTTGGGAACTAACTTGCCTTAGGAGTAGGCTATATAGTTCGATGGTTTCTTGAGGTCTTCTAACCCCCAACCTTATGTACTATACCTTTCGATGGTTTGTGAGGTCTTCTACCCCCCAACCTTTTTGGGTCTGAGACCTTACCTAAGCTTATGTACTACACCATTCGATGGTTTATGAGGTCCTCTACCCCAAACCTTTTGGGTCTGAGACCTTACTTATGCTTATGTACTATACCATTCGATGGTTTATGAGGTCTTCTAACCCCCAACCTTTTTGGGTCTGAGACCTTACCTAAGCTTATGTACTATACCATTCGATGGTTTATGAGGTCTTCTAACCCCCAACCTTATTGGGTCTGCGACCTTACCTAAACTTATGTACTATACCATTCGATGGTTTGTGAGGTCTTCTAACCCCCAACCTTATTGGGTCTGAAACCTTACTTATACTTATGTACTATAGCATTCGATGGTTTATGAGGTCTTCTAACCCCCAACCTTTTTGGGTCTGAGACCTTACGTAAGCTTATGTACCATACCATTCGATGGTTTGTGAGGTCTTCTACCCCTACGACTGGGTCTGGAACCTTACCTTACCTTAAATATACCTTACCATGGTTTTAGAGTTCGAATCTGAGATTAACGAGACCTTCAAAATTCACGTCAAGATGTTCCAGGAAGGATCCTAAATACAGACAATCGAAAAAAAGAGGATTGGACATCATAAGGAGAACTTGGAACCCGTTCGAAGGAGTATCGAGACGTCGGAAACAGCATCAGATCTCATCTTCCTTCTTAATATAGACGCATAGCTTCTTCTTTCCCTTCCCATCAGAATAACGATGTTTCTGGAGGCGGTTTCCCTCACCGCATTTGCCAAAAAAAAAACAAAAGAAAGAAAAACGATGAGTTTATTATCTAAGAGGCATCATCAATAACAGATCCCAGTCTTCATCCATCAAAAAAAAAGAAATACGATGAGTTTATTATCTAAGAGGCATCATCAATAACAGATCCCAGTCGTCATCCATCTCGAAATTCGAGGAAATCATCTAAAGCCAAAGAAGGCTCAGCAGACGATCGGGATACTGACATAAATGAATGAATACACGAGCGACGTTCACCGATAACGTGAACATCCTGCTGACCGTATAACACGGGAGCAGTGAGAGAGAGAGAGAGAGAGAGAGAGAGAGAGAGAGAGAGAGAGAGAGAGAGAGAGAGAGAGAGAGCGTGTTGAGGTGCGCGGTCACGAGGTATTTGGGTCACTCATTGTTTTAATTCTTGCCTGCCTGCTGGAGTTCTTTTTTATCTTCTCTTTTTTTCCTCCCCTCTCCCCTCGATTGTTCAGACGTCAAATTATGTGTTCTTTACCGACTACCATTACTCTCTCTCTCTCTCTCTCTCTCTCTCTCTCTCTCTCTCTCTCTCTCTCTCTCTCTCTCCTCTCTCTCTCTCTCTACAAGCTTATCTTTCTCTTTATCAATCTATCTATCTATTTGCAAATTTCTATGCATACTTTACTCTTAGTATTAATAAATTTTGGATTTGGTGCAAATATGTCGTGAATCTCTTCAGACACCAACGAAAGACTGTAAACTCAGGAGGTAAACCAGACTAACCCTGGAGGTAAACCTATATGTTAAACGCAGACGGTAGACAAGCATGAAGGTAAACCACGAAAGGTAAAGCAAGAGGGTAAACAGAAAAGGCAGACCATGGAGAGTAAACCACAAGGTAAACCATGGGGGTTAATCAAGACGGTAAACAATGGAGGTAAACCAAGAGGGCGAACCCTGGAGGTAAACCTTGGAAAGAGAAACGAAGACGAGTTCAATATGTGTGCTTAGGCAGTCAACCCTCCCTGCACTGCCATCTTTTCTCCATCCCCATCACTGCTAAATCCCTCTACGTCCCCATCTCCTGAGACATCCCCATCACTGCTAAATCCCTCTACGTCCCCATCTCCTGAGGCATCCCCATCACTGCTAAATCCCTCTACGTCCCCATCTCCTTAGGTATTTCCATCCTCCTCATCTATACTTCATCACCACCCTTCCTATCCTCCTTCCCCCATCACCACCCTTCCTATCCTCCTTCCCCCATCACCACCCTTCCTATCCTCCTTCCCCCATCTCTGAATCCCCTCCATCCACTCCATCTCTGCAATCTTCCCTCCACATCCCACCCGAACAATGTTACCATAACGCCAACCCTTCCGTACTCCCTCCCCTTCAACCTCTTGTCCACCCTGTCTACCTCCCTAGCTAGTCCACAAATAGCCATCTGTCTCCTGTCTATACCTCCCTAGCTGGTCCACAAATAGCCATCTGTCTCCCACCTACCTCTTCAGCAGGTCCATCAGTAACCATGTGGTTCCAGCCTAACCTTCCCAGCTGGCCCAGTAGTACCCACCTGTCTCCTACCTATACCTTCCCCAGCTGGGCCACTAGTACCCACCTGTCTCCTACCTATACCTCCCCCAGCTGGCCCACTAGTACCCACCTGTCTCCTACCTATACCTCCCCAGCTGGCCCACTAGTACCCACCTGTCTCCTACCTATACCTCCCTAGCTGGCCCACTAGTACCCACCTGTCTCCTACCTATACCTTCCCCAGCTGGCCCTCTAGTACCCACCTGTCTCCTACCTCTACCTCCCCAGCTGGCCCACTAGTACCCACCTGTCTCCTACCTATACCTCCCCAGCTGGCCTATTAGTACCCACCTGTCTCCTGCCCATACCTCCCCAGCTGGCCCTCTAGTACCCACCTGTCTCCTGCCTCTACCTCCTCCCCCAGCTGGCCGATACGCAGCCGGTCCATCTAATCACCATTATGATCGCCGGATCAACGTGGGCCGAGAGTACTCTTCCGCTTCTTTCAGGCACGGCGTACCGAGCCCCCGGCCACTCTAATGGCCGCCATCCGGTTGTCCTGGCGGGGGAGAGAGAGAAGAGAGAGAGAGAAGAGAGAGAGAGAGAGAGAGAGAGAGAGAGAGAGAGAGAGAGAGAGAGAGAGAGAGAGAGAGAGAGAGTTAAGGAGTCTTCTACCTACCTACCACCATGCCGCGTCGCGCAGTTCTGTGACGCGCGTCCGTAACTCGTCCCGTCCCATACAACAACAACAACAACAACAAAAACATCACCAACAACAACAACAACACCAACAACAACAACAACAACAAGAACAACAACAACAAGAACAACAACAACAAGTGGCAACTCATGAGTGGGCACTGTTTCGTGATGTATTTGTTGTTAGTTTTTTCCTCCCCTCCTCCGTCAGCTGTGGCTCGATCAGCTGTTCCTGAGTCAGCTGATCGTCCGACCACGGTGACATGACCCGTGACGAGACCGCCACCGAGCCCAGCCTCAAACAATGGGCCGAGCAAACAATAGAACTAGCTGTTAAGCCCTCAACCTTCCCTCCTAGCCATTACTACTTTGCTCATCCCTCAGCGTCCATCTCCAGTGCCATTCTCTCTCTCTCTCTCTCTCTCTCTCTCTCTCTCTCTCTCTCTCTCTCTCTCTCTCTCTCTCTCTCTCTCTCTCTCTCTCTTTTCCCCCCCTCCCTCAGCGTCCAATGGCAGAGGAGGAAATTGATGATCAGAGGCAAATAACGGAAGGGTGGCTGTTCTCGGAACACTTGTAGTGTGTGTGTGTGTGAGAGAGAGAGAGAGAGAGAGAGAGAGAGAGAGAGAGAGAGAGAGAGAGAGAGAGAGAGAGAGAGAGAGAGAGAGAGAGAACATATATATATATATATATATATATATATATATATATATATATATATATATATATATATATATATATATATATATATATATTTCTTTATATATATATATATATATATATATATATATATATATATATATATATATATATATATATATTTCTTTATATATATATATATATATATATATATATATATATATATATATAAAGAAATGAGGACAATATAACCATCAGGGCAGAAATGGGCAGAAAGGGGGGAGCCCAAAAGCCCTGGGCTTACACAATACACCGGGGAATAAACAATAGAATGACGAGGATCCAACACCACCAGCAGGAGGAGTCAACCCCACAATAACCCTGGGAATGGGTGGCTGACAGATGCTTGTCAACTACGAGCATATCCCCGCCAGCCAACATGTCGCCCGCAGCAGTTAAATTCCCCACGACCAAAACTTCAGCATGAAATTTCAACGAAGGATAGACAGACAGACAGACACACACACACACACACACACACACACACACATACACACACACACACACATAACTCTCTTGGTATTTCCCCACGACTTTAGTATTCCTGGCCTCTCTCTCTCTCTCTCTCTCTCTCTCTCTCTCTCTCTCTCTCTCTCTCTCTCTCTCTCTCTCTCTCTCTCTCTCTCTCCCCACACTATAACCTCTTTTTCTCTTGAACCCATCATGAACATTTAGATTCTAATTCTCTTCCCAATTCACGAAAAGAAAAAAAAAAGCATTTTCGAAACGGGATACAATCGGCACTTGTGTGTCTACACTGATTATATAATTGTTCTCCGGTGATCTCTGGCAGTCTATTTGGTTTAGAATATCGACCAATCATGGCTGAAAATCTTAGGTGATCAACCCTCGCTTCTAAAGTCATAACATTAATCAAGGAATCACCCTCAGTTCTTATTCTCAAGCGTCCGGAAACCCGCGATGACATCTTAAGACAAGAGGAAGATAGGCCCATGGTACACTTTTTAATCTCATTCCTCCAGTCTGTACACCACCCACTGTATGATCCCCATGGCAGATGTGCTTTGCCAACCATGAGGTCTCATGAGAGAGGGAGCCATCTAGAGGGAAAGATGGGATGGAAAGACTCGTCACTATACGAAACATGAGGTCTCATGAGAGAGGGAGCCATCTGGAGGGAAAAATGGGATGGAAAGACTCGTGACTATACGAAACATGAGGTCTCATGAGAGAGGGAGCCATGTAAAGGGAAAATTGGATGGAAAGACTCGTCACGATGGCTCAATTATGGTAATGTTCTCCTCCTGACAGCCACCTCCAACTGGCGATGTTCAAAGACCCGTTCAAATCATCAAGTCTTCGGGTTTTAGGTCACACTTGCCGGGGCGAGGGAAGGCGACGGCAGACAGTCCACTATAGGTCACCAGTAACGGTGGGTAGTTCGTAGTTCAAGGTCGTGGGTAATAAACATCGAAGCACCCACACGCTCACCCACACACACCCACCCACCCACACACACACACACACACCACACACACACACACACTGAAGGTGTTCTTCGCGATATTCTGCATCTTCGCGTCTTCTTTCTATCCATCGTTGCTCAGCTTGTGAGCAAGGCGCCCTCGGGAGGACCTGATCCTTCTGGTCATCTGCTGCCGCTACAGGAAGGTGTTGAGCGGCGGGTGATGAGGCTGCTTCCTCGAAACCACCGGTGGATACCATGAGAATTTTGCATGAAACGATGATACAACGAAGGTAAAAAATCGTATCTCAGAAATGGACGGAAGCTCTCTGGAGAACCAGAAAGCCTAAGAACATTATTAGTGAAGAAGCAAACAAACTAAACCAAAATTAAAATATAGGTGAAAAATCCTTCATAATGCGACATTCCAAACGTACATATAAACGCGTTCAAAACGTTCATATAAACGCGTTCAAAACGTTCATATAAACGCCTCCAAAACGTTCATATAAACGCCTTCAAAACGTTCATATAAACGCCTTCAAAACGTTCATATAAACGCCTTCAAAACGTTCATATAAACGCCTTCAAAACGTTCATATAAACGCCTTCAAAACGTTCATATAAACGCCTCCAAAACGTTATAATAAACGCGTCCAAAACGTTTATATAAAGAATATATAAGAACGGGAAATTCATTTCAAAACGTAAAAGAAGGAAATCCCTGTAAAAGCAGGCGGACACCTCGCCCATGTCAAACTAGAAAATGAACTCAAACGCAAGAAATTCGACTAAATAAACGCCAGCCTCATTTACATTCATGGGGGGGAAAAAAACCTCGTCCAAACGGACTCCAAATGAACGTGAGGAACTCATGAAAATAAATGAGGGAAGCTCGTCCAAAAATAAACGTTTGAAATCTAAAACAAACGTGGTCGGTCGTCCAAAATAAACGTTTTCAACGTGCCCAATTGATCGTTTGAAATAAACGTATGAAACTCGTCTCAATATCTGAAAGAAATTCCTTTAACTCAACGCGCTAAAATCGTCAATCGTCCACATAAATGTGGGTTGGAGGAATGGGGGGGTCGGTCACTCGTCCAAATGCGTCCAGAAATCTTGTCCAAAGCAGTTCCAGACCTTGGACAAAGTCAACGCTGGAAGCTACCACAATACACAGTCGACAGCTACTGGAACCCTGGAACCAGCGAGGGATGACAAATGGCACTGAAGAATGAGAATAAATGATCTTACAGAAAGCCACTGTGGAAGGAAGTTCAGAGGACAAAATAAGGTACACCAGGAGCTCATAAGTGGGAGAAACCTTAAAGGTAAATATTCCTGTTATTTGCTGTTGCAGAATTGAAACCCACTAATGAGAATCGGGTCACTGGGAGAGTCTGACGTGTGAGCCGTCAACGTTGCTCAAAATCCTCTTTCTTAACCACCACGAACGACCCATCTCACTCCACCACAGTGCTGATGGCCGGGTTTGACTGATGAAAGACTTTAAAAGGTTTCCCTACACTGTGTGAAATAGAGTCAATGATTCTTAATCTACAATTCTAAAGGTTTCGTGCGAAATAGAGGCAATGATTCTTAATCTACAATTCTAAAGGTTTCTTAAAAGCGCATAAACACGAAGAGGAAGGAAGACCTTCGTAAACCTGGGTGATGGTATGAGTGCGTTTGTGTCCTCAGGTCTTGAGAGGCGACACATGGATCTCTTGAAGCCCTTTGCGTCCCCCCCCCCCCCCCCCCCACGGTACAGCCCTCAGGGCTCGGGTCAAGGCTTAGGTCATCGTACAAAAGGGTCATACCACTGCTGTCAACGGCTATATACTTTACATGTATCATACATATATAACGGTTACATATCTATCTATCTATCAATCTATATATCTGTGTGTGTGTGTGTGTGTGTGTGTGTGTGTGTGTGTGTGTGTTCACAGATGTTACCCGTCGAAGGACAAAGTGAAACGAGGGCACTTCGTCGAACAGCTGTCGACTGGAGGCTGTGCCCCTGTGGGTATCGTAAATTACACACACAGACACTCTCTCTCTCTCTCTCTCTCTCTCTCTCTCTCTCTCTCTCTCTCTCTCTCTCTCACACACACACACACACACACACACACACACACACACACACACACACACACTAAATAGGTAGTAATTCATCCATTTCTAAACGCCTTGGTCTCATGTCCACCCACCCAAACTTCAGCTCACTCACATATCCCAACCTCTCCCAAGCGCCTCCTGTCTTTACCAACCCGAGTCTAACATCTCTCACATTCCCTCTCCCTCTCGTTCTCCCCTCCCTCTCCTCTCCCTCCCACTAACCACCTCACACGCCCCATTTTCCTCCTCCTCCTCCTCCTTCCTTCGGCAGCGTCAACGCCGTCAGTGGGAGGCGCCAGTAAACCCAGTAGCGAGTCTCAAGCAAGATTGGTAATTATGTTCCGGGTTACCCCCTTTGGCAAGGCTACGGTGGCTCCCACTGCTCCGTCAGCTGGTCCGGCTCGCTGCTGCTGTTGCTGCGTTCGCTTGTGGGAACACTCCCGCTCTACCACCGCCACTCCCGCGGTGTCTCCTACTGCAGCAGAGCAGCTCCCTGCTGCTGCTGCTGCTACCGCTGACGATGCTGTTGACGCTAACGCTTGCCCACACCTGCAAGCAAGGGCCGACGGTGAGAGACATTGTCTCGTCTGTGAGAGTGATTGCTGAAGAGACAGACCAGACATACGGGATCTACTGGCCTCGGGAGATGTATGGCCTCGCGGAAAAGACGTGGGATTAGCTGGCGTCGAGATAATGGGGTGGGTCTACTGGCCCCCCGAGACACCGGGTATGGCCTCGAGACGCGGGTATATTCGCTCGCCTCCGGCCGAAGGGTACGGCCTCGAGACGTAGGGTGTGGCCTTGTAGGTAAGGGCGTCCCCCCCAGCCCGTGCCGTACCGTCCACGTGGTAAAGGTTACCGGGTGAGTCAGGTTGTTGTGGTCAGTACTGCTGCTTCCTGGAGTGGTGGTGTGGTAGGGTTGTAGTCCCAGTGGTGGTAGGGTGGTGGCAACAGTGATGGTGGGGATGATGGTGATAATGATGTTTCTCCCGTTGCCACTACTGCTATTACCTCTTCTTCTACTACTACTACTACCACTTCTACTACTACTACTACTACTACTACTACTACTACTGCTACTACTATTACTACTTCTACTATTCTTCTCGCTCTAGGGTGAAAGATGGGAGTATAGAGAGCGCTACTGAAGGGCAGAAGGACCTGGAAATTCTTTATCATTTCCAGGCTCCTGCGAATCTAATACCATAAGGCTCGCGTCTTCTACGAGATCGAGAGGTCGGCGGGAGCCGAAGAATCGAGGGGACTTCGATGCTCTCTGCTGGGAGCTGAGCGAAGACCTGGCAGGCTGGAAGGAACGAACGCTGGCGATCTTCGTTGAAGATTGGTGTCATCCGCAAATGACCAGGTACGAGTCTGTGGTTCTCGTGAGATGATCATTACTGTGAGAAGGGAAGCAGGGGGGTTTTTACATGACCCAGTCAGCTCTTACAAGACCCAGTGAGCTGTTAAGTGTCGTGTAAACACGAGGACTTTTACAACTGATTGGAGGTTCCACAGAGAGATTATTTTTTTTTCTTTATCTCTCCAGGATCTGATTTACATATTCGTAACTTGTTTCGTATTCGGGGCTTGGTATTCGCTGGAGATCTATATCTTCACTTAGATTCGAAAGTTCCTTGTAGGTGAAGACGAAAACCGAGTCCCGGTGAGTGTGTAAATGTAAATGTTGGCGATGTAAATCATCTTTCATTGAAATAAAAGAAAAGAAAAAAAAAAGTCGCTTGTCTAAAAGAAAACATTTTCCAGAGATGTAAATGCTCTCTCTCTCTCTCTCTCTCTCTCTCTCTCTCTCTCTCTCTCTCTCTCTCTCTCTCTCTCTCTCCTCACTGGCATAACAACTTCATCCAATTCGAAGACGGGATGTAGCTCACATCACCCTCCCCCCCCTTAAGAAAAAGAAAATTGGAACTTCTAATCATAGTCATTTTTTTTTCTCTTTCACACAAGTAAAGTTATTATTTCCCGGAGTGAAGACCTAGAGGGATTGCTACGTTGGCAGTTCGTCTGTAACTACGAGTCGAGGACAGGGTTCGATCAAGGGCGCAGCCTTAA
>NC_092237.1:55908707-55938707 GCF_036320965.1 Panulirus ornatus | reverse complement strand
GGGAGAAGAGTGGTAGGGGAGCTTCATTTGGCATGGGTGAAGTGAATACAGGTCAGAGGCACTAGAGAGGGGAGGAGCTGAGGGGTGTGGGAGGAGAAGGTGGTTGTGGCGGTGAGAGGAGGGTGGTGTAGTTAGGTGTAGGGAGACGGTGGGAGCGGAGACCCGTACATGACGTGGGAGAGGAGGGTACGAGACGCAGGTGGGAGGTGGTGGGAGTCGCCCCGGTCACCGTGGGTACGAAAGGGTGCCGGATGGAGGATCGAGAGGCGTACGGGGGGGGGTCAAGGGACCAGTTGACATGAGGAGGGGGTGAAAGGATAGGGATAGATGGAGGGGATGGGGAGAGATTTTTCCCTCTATCCTAAGAGGATGGGATGGAGATACGCCTACAGCATGTAGAGTGACGGAGGCAGGGGTCAGAACTTGGTATGAAGGAGGAGGGAGGAGGGAGGAGGAGAGGAGGGATATTGAGGAGGTGGGAGGGTGGGGAGAGGATGATGCATCTCCTAGTGACATAACCCAGCGGTCTTAAGAACTGGTTCTCTGGTGGGGTTTAAGATGAGACGTTGGTTTTTGAGAGAAATTACGACCGATACCCCTAGCTCGTGTCTGGTCGCGCTGACGGGTGGAGACACACACACACACACACACACACACACACACACACACACACTGATGTGCGTCCATGATCTGCCAAAAGGATGATGATGTGGCCACCTGTAACGGAGCTGTGTATGATGTCTCCTCACTCCTCAGTCCCCAGCCCAGATAATGGCGTCACAACCAGTATCATCACTGCCCCTGGTGGCGTGGGTGCGCGCCCCTACCACTGGTGGTGTGGCTGACTGACCCCCCGTGATCTACCACTGGTGTGGCGTGGCTGCCCCTCCGTGGTCTATCACAGGTGGCGCGTGGGTGACGACCCCCCATGCCTTATCACTGGTGGCGTGGGTGCGTGCCCCCTGTGGCTTTACCACTGGTGGCGCGGATGACCCCCCTCATGCCCTACCACTGGAGGCGTGGGTGCTCACCCTGGCCATGGTGGTGGTGAGGTCGCCTGCTAAGGTGGCAAGAGTCAATGGGATTCATTACATCTTGTTGAGCGGCGTCTTGCCTTCATTACCAGCTCGGCGCGAGGCGGGCAACACCAGTACTTAGCTCATCACACGCCTAAACACACGCCCACGCCCGCAAGCCCACGCCCGCATGCTTCCTACGCCTAGATGCCATACCAATCTAAGGTCATGGTAATATACGAGCTTGGAGAGAGGGAATGTGGCTCTCAAGTGAAGAGTTAAACACAGACATCCAAGTATATATATATATATATATATATATATATATATATATATATATATATATATATATATATATATATATATATATATACACACACACACACACAAGCAAAAAGTACACAAATAGCGAGTGTAGGAAACGATTAACACTGTATTTTCAGTTTCCCTGTGGTTTTACTTGCATATATATATATATATATATATATATATATATATATATATATATATATATATATATATATATATATATATATAAATATATATATATATATATATATATATATATATATATATATATATATATATATATATATATATATATATATATATATCCCAGGGTTAATCCGTCATCTACTCCAACAGAAACATTTCTATAAAGACTCCGTCTAAGAGCCTGGGGACAACTGCTGCTTGTGACACATACTTACAAAAAGAATGACTGATTCCTGTTCTTTAAAACCTTAAGAAGAAAACAAAATGTTGAACTTTTTAAAACTGGCTATTTCGCTGGCCGACAAATGGAAGCTGGAAGGCAAGTATTTAAAACTCCTTAAGCTTTGAAAAGGCGTTAAGAAGTATAGGGAAAATAATATAAATACAAGGATTAGAAAATCTACACCATTTGGAAGCATTCAAGATACGGGAGGAAATTTGAGCACAGGAAAAAATCCAACTTGGTTTAGCTTTCAGAGAAAAAAAATCTGTCAGACCTGGAATCCCAGATATTTAAGGGGACTATAAAATAAAATCCCCATACATGAGATACATACTTAAATATGTTGATTTTTAGGACCTCAATGCCATAAATAAAAGAAAATACTTGAGGAAAACATGAGAAAGTCTTGACGTGTTTGTTACATACGAAGAGACTTTGATTTGCGTATACATTCTGCTGCAACGGAGAGAAGGTCACCTCGCCGGTACTGCTAGTCTATTGCTGGTGGATAATCATGAGGAGGAGAGTGGGGAAGGAGAAGGAGGAGGAAGAGGATATATATGGAGGGGGAGAAGATGGTGAAGAAGAGGTATATGAAAATATAGACTAAACAAAGACACGAACAAGGAACAATTACCTACGCAAATTTAAACAATGCCAAGACAAAGACAAATGTATATGACTAAAACACAAATAAAAAACAGTAAAAATACACCGAAATAAATGGGTAAAGAAGACGAAAACGCACTCGAGAGAAGGGATAATTGGGACAATGAGACGAACAACAGAGGCGAAAACACCACGTAAGATACACATACAGAACACAGGACAAAAAGAATAAGTTAGGAGGCTCCTCCAGCTGGATACAGGCGAGAGGACGCCTCAAAGACGCAGAACGAAAGAAAGGGACTGAAGCAACGAGAAAAACCCGCGCGGCCAACATGACAACAAAAGGAATGCCAGAAAAGAAGAACAGAGAAGGAAGCGACGATAAAGGAGTCAACAAAGAAACAACAACAACAACAACAACAACAACAACAACAACAACAACCCCGGTGAACAGGTGGCAACAGGAACTTACAGGAAGGCAACGTCGGCCACACGACATGGTGGGAAAAGGAGGAGCCACCAGCCAACCAAACAACGCATCTATTTCCTCCTCTTCCTCCTCTCCCTCTACCTCCTCTTCTTCCTCCTCTCCCTCTTCCTTCTCCTCTCCCTCTTCCTCCTCTTCCTCCTCTCCCTCTACCTCCTCTTCTTCCTCCTCTCCCTCTTCCTTCTCCTCTCCCTCTTCCTCCTCCTCTCCCTCTCCCTCCTCTTCTTCCTCCTCCTCTCCCTCTCCCTCCCCCTTCCTCTTCCTCTCCCTCTTCCTCCTGGAGCCGAATGATCAGGCTGAAGAAGAGGGAGGACTTACACCACATAAGCTTCGCTTAAACCCCGGAGTGAGCCACGACTTGAACCAACAGAAGGCAAGGGGAGGACGTGCCAGGACCTGAACCCACATACCGGGGTCAAACCAGGTCTCTAAACCTACATACCGGGGTCAAACCAGGTCTCTAAACCTACATACCGGGGTCAAACCAGGTATCTAAACCTACATACTGGGGTCAAACCATTCTCTAAACCTATATACGGGGGTCAAACCATTCTCTAAACCTTCACCATTCCAACAATACGACAGAAACCACACACAAAAAAAATTATTAACAATACGACAGAAACCACAATACAAATTATTCACGTAAGTGTATTAGAAAATCATATAATGAATGTAATCATTCCTTCACACCTTCAACCAGGTCATATGATGCGTACCTTCATCTCTTCCAAGCCATACACATTCAACGTCTTAATGACCACGAGAGACTCTTTTCCCCCTATGTTTGTTTTAAACTAAGATCATACGTGAGGGTACGTAAGTGTCTCGGATGATCCTCAAGAAGGAATATATTCTTTTCCAAGCATTCGATGGTGAAGGGTGGGTGGATCAATGGTGGCGAGTTTACCTACAAACTCTCTCTCTCTCTCTCTCTCTCTCTCTCTCTCTCTCTCTCTCTCTCTCTCTCTCTCTCTCTCTCTCTCTTTGTACACACACACCCACACACACCCACCGTAGTCATACGAGTACAGTCAGAGGCTTGCGAGGGTTCGACGACAGAAAAAGGGGGAACCGTAACACAATGGCAGGCGCTTTTCCGAGCCGAGAACACCACTAACACCGAGACGCGAGGCTATGAGTACCCATAATTTGCATGGAGTTTAAAGGAAGATTACATACGACGCTCTGTACCCAGGTACACTGTCGGGTCATTTGAGTAAAATCTTACCTACTTATATGCTTTAGTAGCCATCTATCTCTTTTGTATATATATATCTATTTGTCCATATCTATATCTGTTTGATTTACATAGTTATCAACGGGTGCTATTTACAGCCTCTTCCTATCGGTCGACCCTGCGTTTATTCGTCCATCTGAACCCGCGGGGGGTTAAAACGAAAGCAAAATGGGGGGGGGACTGGAAGCGGGAAAAAAGGCTTGACTCTTTCATATGCAAATAAATGTCATAAATAAAAATCACTTGGGGAATCACTGACAAAACAGGACGCGCACTTAACATGCTGAATGATGAAATGCAGAAACGCTCCTCTGCTCTTGCTCCTCCTCCCTCACTACTCCCGATCCCCCAACACCACCACACCACACCTCTCTCTTACCACCACCACCACCACCATCACTCTCCTTGCAATATCATGGGTGAAATTTGCGAACAGTTGTCCACCCAATTAGGTTACGGAAACAGGCAGCGGTGTCTGATGCACAGCATTGAAAAATTGGGTCCAGGCGTTGTATAAACACAATGAATACCTCGCATTGTGGTGAAGGGGGTGTGTATGACGCACGGAGACAGCAGTACATGAACACAGTTGGCATAATGTGATGAATAGATAGTAAATATCTATTTTCCCATATAATGTATGGATGTATGATATATGAGCAGCTGAATACATTCCGAGACTGAATTCTTTGCAAGACTGACTATATCTTCTGGAACACTTTCTCTTGTACAGTTCCTAGGAAATCATTCAACATCAATGAGCGAATAGTGATATATAAATATATATATATATATATATATATATATATATATATATATATATATATATATATATATATATATATATATATACATATATATATATATATATATATATATATATATATATATATATATATATATATATATATATATATATTCTATTTTCCGCTTCAAAAACAAATTTCGGGCGAGGATTGGCAATAATCATATGGAAAGTTACCAAATTGTCTTTTCTTTTTTTTTTCTCCTGCTCGTCTACAGTTCGAACCCTGGACCCTCTGGACTGGAGTCGACTGTTCTTGGGTGTATGCCGAGTGCTCTACCCTCAAGGCTTGTTGGCATCATCAGCGGGTGACTCGTATTACGCGATGGGAGACTGGGAACACTTTTTAAAACCCTTTGTGTTGTGTGGTATGGTAACACTGGAAATCCTTGTGTTGCGTACTCTGGTAAGGCTGGTAAACCTTTCTGCTGCGTTGCTACAGCAACACTAGTTATCTGTGTTACGTGCCATGATTTCATCTGTCTTAAATCACACCAAGTCATTAATAGTGAGTGACATAGAAAGAACACAAACGAACAAACACAAGATTTTTTTGAAGTTCTTCGCCATACGACAATTTTTCCAAATACCAAGTTCAGTTTCCATGGTGGTTCCTCCGTAGCCGACATATCAGAGGAGTTCATCACCATTCCGTCCAAGCGGTTTAGGGAATGGGTTAAAACCATTAGCTCCTGGTTATGGAATGGGTAAAACCCCCATTCAGCCCCCCCGCATCAACGGCCCATCTGGAAAATTCAGCTGGGGAAGGCACGCTCCAACGGTAAGCAATACTAAATGGACCAGCATCTCGTTCTCCAGGCATCTGCATATACTTTAAGAACATGTCTGGGTACTGAGAAAGCCAAGACCCCCCATCCCCTTTTTTTTCTCTCTCCCTTCCCCCATTTTCTTTCTCTTGTTCCACACGGCATTGAGAAAAAAAAGAAAACAGGAAAGAGAGAGAGAAAAAAAGAACGGTTATGGAACACAAAGGGAAAAATAACATCGATTAAGTTCTCTCTTTGAGAAATGGATTCAATAGACGTAGATAAAGCGTTTGACACACCCCCTCCCAGCATTACCAGGCGTACCACACACACACACACACACACACACACACACACACACACACACACACACACACACACACATTATGGCTACATTGCGACACCAAATGAACCACTAGGTACCTGCCCGTACCATCTGATACTCCACCCTCATGGGGCGGTCTCACAATGAAACCCCTTTAGCAACAGGAACGACAGATCTTACCGTCTCACTGATCAGAGAACATCCCTACCTCCCGTCTCAAGAGATCTACCGTCTCACTGATCAACGAACATCCCTACCTCCCGTCTCAAGAGATCTTACCGTCTCACTGATCAGAGAACATCCCTACCTCCCGTCTCAAGAGATCTACCGTCTCACTGATCAGAGAACATCCCTACCTCCCGTCTCAAGAGATCTACCGTCTCACTGATCAGAGAACATCCCTACCTCCCGTCTAAGAAAAGATCTACCGTCTCACTGATCAACGAACATCCCTACCTCCCGTCTCAAGAGATCTACCGTCTCACTGATCAACGAACATCGCTCCCGTCTAAAAAGATCTACCGTCCCACTGATCAACGAACATCGCTCCCGTCTAAAAAAAAAATCTACCGTCTCACTGATCAACGAGCATCCCTCCCGTCTAAAAAAGAAAAGTCTCCAATCTCAATATTTTTTGGACCCGTCATCGTCCTACTGTCAAAAAAAAGAAAAAAAAAAAAATAGGCATCACCCAGATCCTCTTCTGCCCTCACGCCACACAGCTATCGCCCAACACACCTCACACGGACCCCCACACACAAACTGAATGCTCTGCAGGCGCCAGTTCACAGGCATAAAGAGATATTGTTTTACTCCTAACAAATCCACACAGCAACCGCCTGTGACAATGGGGCTCTCGCGTTACAGTACAACGGTTAGGGTGTATATATGTGTGCTGGGCGGACGGACAAGCCATCAAGCTATTCGCGCGCCCGCGCTTCACCAAGTCCCACAATCGTACCCAGACTGTTTTTTGCCGTTCTATGGAGCGGCAGTTGCCACAATAGCCCGTTCGGTGGGCAGCCGGTGGCCCGGGCGAGGCTGTAAGCATGCTGATTTGCCTCGGTGAGGCGAGTTTCACAAGGGATCCTCCCCCTAGTTTTGTTGTTGTGGTTGTTGTGGTGGTGGTGGTTTCATCACCTCCCAAGGGTTCCTGCCTCCTGCAAGTCCTCTTTTGAGAGCACCTTGTTTTGGGAGGGCGAGGGTGTGGGCCGCCCCGCATGATGCAACCTGATGCGTTCCCGGAACAGGTGTTTGCAGATGGTTGTCTGGATGATGATGGTTCCTGACCTTCCACATGACGGGGCGAGGCTTTAAAGAGAGAGAGAGAGAGAGAGAGAGAGAGAGAGAGAGAGAGAGAGAGAGAGAGAGAGAGAGAGAGAGAGAGAGAGAGAGAGAGAGAGAGAGGGGAGAGGGAGGGCGGTGGTGTTGTTTGATGCTTATCACTGTGATTCGGGTTAACTGTGACATTTAAGTTTCCTCCTTTCTGCTGATCCTCCTAGCTACGATGCTCAGTCCTCGATCTCCCAGCGATGCTCACTCCTCGAACTGCCTCAACAGACATGTTCCTCGTCCCTCACTTCGAAGGAGGAGCCTTTCGCCGTGCGCATCTTCCTTGTCGTTCAAGTCAACAGCACAGAGACAGTGCATTCAGGTGTCGTCGTAGTGTGTATATATATATATATATATATATATATATATATATATATATATATATATATATATATATATTTTTTTTTTTTTTTTCTTTTCCATATCCAGATTAAAACAAAAGAAAATCACATCACCATCGAATCTCATAAGGTAGGTGTAAGTACGATAACGCAATCCCTCTAGTGCCGTGATGTTAACCCCTTAATTACGACGACGTAACCACTTGAGTACGATGACTGAACCCCTTAAGTACGACAACTTGATCCCTTTATCATTACTTAACCCCATGAGCAGCACTTGAAGATTTAACCATCTGAGTTTGTCGAGTGAAACCTCTAACTGTAGGATGATTCAACCCTCAGGTGCAACGACTATATTCGTCGTACACAAGGGGTTAAGTCATCGTACTCACGAGGCTAAGTTGTCGTACTCAAGCTGTAGTACTCAAGGGGTAAATGGACAACTGCGGTACCAAGATACCTAAAAAAAAAGGAGGGTTCTTGGCCACTGGATTTTAGGGCCACTTCCTTCCCTTAACTCTCCCTCATACTCTCTCCTCTCTCCCTCATCTGTGTGGTCCCTGGTCTACTGCTCTTTAAATCACATGATTTGTCAAAGAAGTGATCAAGGAAATATTACACTGGCTGAGATTAATATTCGTCATTTGACGAATGTTGTCAACAGTTTCGTACAAAAAAAGGAAAAATAAAATGGAAGAAAAAAGGCTCAAGGGCCCGACGCCCCCTTTTTGAGGACGTGGGACTCGTGGGTTGAAACCATTTCCAGAAAGGGGGACACCGTGGGTTGCACCCCCTAACATGTGCCAAACGTGGAAGGACAATTCTCATTTCTTTTCTGGTCGCAGAGTTAACGTCGATACTCACACAAAGGCACATCTCTCAAAACGATTCGCTCGCAGGATCTGGCGATAAAATGAGGTGGATATATATGAGATCATGTGAGGGTCTCTTATGGGCGTCGTCTGAGGTTCCGCTTCGTCTGGATGTCTGCAAATGATAACTCATAATTCCCTTACACTCCCAAGATCGAGGCATTTTTCCACACGAAGTTGATACATGATCCTGGTCTGTAAATGAAACATGATCCTGGTCTGCAAATCGAATATCCTTGCTACGTAAACAGGCTTTCCGTAAATCAAAGCTCCTTCGTGTGCATTTTCAGTAAATCAAAGCTCCTTAGTGTGTACTTACCGTAAACCAATGCTGCCTAGTTGGTAAACAGACATTCCGTGAATCAAAGCCTCTTAGGATGTAAACAGATACCCCAATTATGTAAATCGAGAGCTCCTGCTGTGTAAACAGTCTCTATGGGGTGAGGGAATTCCTCCCCCAGGCCAAGAAAATAATCCCTGACTACGTACGTACTGGATTTCCCCACGCGAAGTCAGACTCCGTTGCCACATAAGGACGTCGGGTAGTGGTGTGGTGGGGACTTTTGCCACGGGCACACACACACACACACACACACACACACCGCCACACCCAAGACTTGGCACCAGCGGAGACCAAGGAAGGGAAGGCAGGGAATACACAGGAAGAAGGAGGAGGAGGGAGGAAGGAGGAAGAAGAAGATGGAAGGATAGACGAGGGAAGAGGGAGGGCAGAAGAGAGAGAACAACTGTGAAGTGAGCGATAAGAAGGAAGATCCGAGATGTGAGGCTACACTCGCTCACCAGAGGGGTGGTGTGGGTGGGAGGAGGAGGAGGAGGAGGGCCGAGGGATAATTGGGTAGAAAACCAAAGAGGGAAAGATGATACGGGGGCGGGGGGAGGAGGAGGAAGAGAAATGTAAGGGTGGGTGAGAGAGAGAGAGAGAGAGAGAGAGAGAGAGAGAGAGAGAGAGAGAGAGAGAGAGAGAGAGAGAGAGAGAGAGAGAGAGAGAGAGATGAGGGGGAGGCGCCGCAAGTGATGACTGCGTCTCGCCCTCGTCCTCAAACCTTCTGGTGGTAATCAGACACCTCGGCAGATATGAATCCCAGCGAGAAGCAGAACACATGAGAGAGAGAGAGAAAAAAAAAAACAACAACTTACGAACCGAATGATCAACATGCAAGATGCACCACATCTCCATCTCCCTCATCCCTTTTTCCATCAAGATTCCTACCATGTGCAACGAGAATTAATGTGGCACACATCAGTACTCATAGATTTCCGCGAGAACGTGCATGTAAAGACGTACCCATCTATTGTCGATATGCCCTCCGTCTCTCCCCTCCCTCCCTTCCTCCCTCAACTTCCAATCTCATTCCTGCCTCCCACAAGAGACAGGATAAAAGAGGCGTACGAACACACCTACCACAGTAGGGTAACACGAGGCTCCGCGGACGATAACACACAATACACACACACACTAAGATTGGCCCCCCCCCTATTGTTTACCACAAGCGGGAGGTATCTGGGACTTCCTCCTACCCAGCTGTCCTGGGACACGATAAGCCCAGTCCCGGGATCAGATGACAGGGAAGGGAAGGGAAGCAGGCAGGCAAAGAGAGAGAGAGAGAGAGAGAGAGAGAGAGAGAGAGAGAGAGAGAGAGAGAGAGAGAGAGAGAGAGAGAGAGAGAGAGAGAGAGAATGAGAGAAAAGGAACGAGAGGGAAACTGAGAAAAAAAAGATGATGGGAAATGGTAAATGGAAATTCAGGAGGACGTGAAAGGGGAAATGAATGCGTGCAAGGATGGGAGGGGGTCGACTTTTAACAGCTGAGGAAACTGTTTTTGAGATTCTAATTAAATTTTGACTGAGGTCCGTTTCGTAAACTTACGGTAGAAATCATAACTAAATGGAACAACAAATACACTGATAATCCTATGACTTAACGAATTAAATAAGTCAAAAGAAGATGCTTAAAGTGAAAAAAAAAAAAAGATGAATGGACGAGAGACGACACAAATTACGACAAGGTCAATATCAAAGTCACACATGAGCAGCCGTGTTGATGGAGGAAGAGGAAGAGGAAGAAGAGCAGGAGGAGGAAGAAGAGGAGGAGGAGGAGGAGGAGGAGGAGAGGAGGAGGAGGAGGAGGAGGAGGAGGAGGAGGAGGAGGAGGAGGAAGAGCAGGAGGAGGAAGAGGAAGAAGAGTAGGAGGAGGAAGAGGAAGAAGAGCAGGAGGAGGAGGAGGAGGAGGAGGAGGAGGAGGAGGAGGAGGAGGAAGAGCAGGAGGAGGAGGAGGAGGAATCTGTGGTGTGGAGTCCATCTGAAGCCATCCATAACAGGTGTGTGACGGCCGGGCTGGGTTATGGTGACCCAAGATTGTGATCGGACGGATCTGTGACAACCCTGAACCCACTACGGTAATGGATGTGATTTGCCAGCAACAGTGCAGCCCTGGACGACTCCGGGGGATGTGCCACGCCCTGGCCCCCTCCACACACACACACACACACACAGTAAGGATGGCTATGTGACAGTGATCGTGAATTCCTACATGACTAAGGTGATGTGCTGGGAGCTGCTGCCACCCACACACACACACCCACACCCACACACACCTAGGAAGCGCTAGTGCTAAATAATCCTACCAGCCACGATGATCTGCCAAGATCTAATCTGCTACCACACGACACCTTAGCTCTAATTTCAGTTCGTGTGATCAGCCAATTACGTGTTAGCCTCCAGTTGATCAGCTGTGACCAGTTGAATCAAAACATCCCGAACGGGAAAGGGGTTATTCTTCTTCGTCTTTCTCAAAGTACGGTGAAAGGTTGGTCTGTGGTCTTCGACTATCATGACAAATGAGATGACAATGGCGAACAGACAGGGTTGTGATCCGAGTCAAAATGATCACTTCTGTTGACAGATGGAGGAAGGAAGGACTTGACAACCTGCAAGTTACGTGAAGGACAAAGTATAATAATCCTAGATACTAAAACAGAAACAAAAATATGCACTTAAGTAAAAACTGACGAAAAAGACTTGAAATGGAAAATAAATCCAGGAGTAAAATAAACCTCTGTATTCTTCGTCACCATCTCACTGAAAACATGATGATAAGATATGAATCTCAAAGCATCATCGGACATGAGACTCTCTCCTACCCCAACAACCCCAGAAACGTCTCTAAATATCCAACCCTAATGGCTCCCTCCCTCACACCTCACCCTTACGTCCTCGAGGCGGAGAACTCCCTCCCTCACACCTCACCCTTACGTCCTCTGGGCGGAGAACTCCCTCCCTCACACCTCACCTCTTACGTCCTCGAGGCAGAGAACTCCCTCCCTCACACCTCACCCTTACGTCCTCGGGGTGGAGAACTCCCTCCCTCACACCTCACCCTTACGTCCTCGGGGCGGAGAACTCCCTCCCTCACACCTCACCCTTACGTCCTCGGGGCGGAGAACTCCCTCCCTCACACCTCACCCTTACGTCCTCGGGGCGGAGAACTCCCTCCCTCACACCTCACCCTTACGTCCTCTGGAAGGAGAACTCCCTCCCTCACACCCTCGCGACGTCTAGCGTGACCTCTTTTTCCCCCTCATCACCCAGGTCCTTATCTTGTTTACTTTGTGGCCCAGCCAATCATGGCCTCCCCCAGTTCGTGATGTTATCAGGGCCCATTCCCCCTTGTAATCACTCTCCCTGGCTAGCAGGGGAGGCTCCGGAGGGCTGTTAGTTAAATTTCATTGTCCTCTATTTGCACCCCCCCACACCACCATGTGCCTGGGCGAGGGCAGGGACGCCTTGACAAAGCTGTTGCTCGAGCCTTTTTACAGCCTCATCTAAGCCTTATTACCCAGAGTCAGCTCTGGTGTCTCAGGGAATAAGACCGAAATTACTGCCCCCGGAATGATAGAGGAGGAGGGAGGGAAGCGGCTAACGAGACGAGGCACATTAACTGCTGCAGTGTCAAGCTGTGTGGTAGGGTAGGGTAGAGAGGAGGAGGAGGAGGATGATGGAATGAGGGAGTGGTCGGTGATGGTGTTTTTACAGCCGCTTCCTCATCTTTTTCATATGAAGTGCAAAGTTTAATTATCTTTCTTCTTCTTCTTCTTCTTCTTCTTCTTCTTTCCCCAGCCTTTCTCATAAGCCCTCTCTCCTCTCTCTCTCTCTCCTCTCTCTCTCTCTCTCTCTCTCTCTCTCTCTCTCTCTTTTCCTTCCGCCTCACCCACACGTGGGCGGCTGGCATTCAATCCGCCAACGTACAATCACTCCATCCCACACACACACACACGTAACAACCTGACAACACGTAGCTCACACTGACACTCGTTCTTCTTAACTCTAGATTTCCCGGCGATGGGCGCGCCACACTAGCCCACGTCCTCCTGGCAAAATCTCGTCGTGAGCTCTCTCTCTCTCTCTCTCTCTCTCTCTCTCTCTCTCTATCTATCTATCTATCTATCTATCTATCTGTCTACCTATCTGAAATAAATTCTCGTCCCCATTGCTAATAATGAGTAAACAGAAAACCCCGAAGTCGCTTAAAGAGAGTTAAGCGCCCCTTCAATTGTCGACCTTACGGTCTCCTGTTCCCATGCTTTATGAACTTTGTAAACATTTCCATTGATGGTGATGCATTTGAAGACGTCCTGAAGCTCTTTGTAACCCAGGCCTTGCAAGCTCGTGAACCTCATTAATGTACATGTACACCATAATGCTATATAACTATATTTATGTCCTTAATTGTCCCTGTACATCATCAGCTCATTCTAAATCTATGATTTGTCTCTGTGTATTGTTCTCCTGTCTATATCAATGTGTGCTGACCCAACTCATAACGTTTACCCGTTAGATATTGATTATAGGGGGCTCCCCTCAGCCTTCGTCCTTACCCATATACTGCACATTTATGCGCCTGTATTCATATAGTGAGCGAATGGCCCCCCTCATCCCATCTCCTACAGCTCGACTCATTTAACGCCCAGGTGTCTATATACGTGAACACTGAATCGACGAGTAATTTGTGTGTGACTGTGTATTGAATACAAGGGGGGCTCTCAGCCTGTCTCTAATATCAGACTCATATGTTACTCTTACTATTCATATGTACGGGGTACTGACCCAACCTGGAATGTCTTTGTACCCACGTACAGAGTACAAGGGGCCCTCTCAGCCTACCTCCGTAACTTGTCTTGTATGATCCTGTATCGGCATTAACTCGACAGGCTCAAGTTTTGTGAAGGCCTGGGCGAATGTCTTGCCAACGCCACTGTCTGTGCCTTGGTAAATAAGATTAAAATAACTCGCTTTCCTCGAAGTCCATTGTCCCCTTGTCCGCCTCTCACGGTTCCTTAGACTTAATCTCTCCTCTTGTCATTCCTAAACCCCCCAAAATAATTCTCTCGAAATTTATCATTTTTCTCTTTTTCAACGAGTCTTCGCCATCGTGGTCACACTGTCTCCTACCCACCGTCATTGTGGTGGATTCTCCTAGACACAGGAGGAGACTTTCCCAACGCCGTCGTGTTAGTCTCCTAGGCCACCACCTCCTGGTAATGCCTCAGCCCCCTTCATCTTCCCGTTGTCGTCTTCCCACTCCCCCACCTCCTCCTTCTCCGCTGGCTAGTGCGTGGGCATCTATCCCCTTCATCTCAGGAGACCAGGTAGTTCCCTCAAGACTTGCAACCCTCTCGTGGCCTCAAGGTGCCTGCTCTTCGTCGTACCCTACCGGCTGAACCTTCCTGGATCGCTCTCTCCTCCCTCACCCACCCTCCTCCACCACCACTCCTCCTGAACCCCTCATCTCCAAGCGGTGAGCCGTTGCGAGGTTCACCACAGCCGGAAATAACAGTCCCGTCTACCCTTTCGCTCGAAGCCAGGAGTTCCGCTGTGTGTCGCGGACGGAAGGTAAAGGTTCGCTGATACTAAATGGAGGGAGGGAGTCACGACCCTAACGGTGAGTGATGGGAAGTCATGCCCATTACACACACACACACACACACACACACACACACACATATAACATCTCGTGTTATGGTGATTATTCTGATTTCTCTTGTAATCATTCTCCACTTTAAATGGGAACCTTATTTTATCTATTGAAGATGGAAGATTGCTTTGTGGAGGACCATCCCAGCCTTCTTTCCAGACATACGTCCAAGAATTTTCAACCATGATAATTCGTGGGATACCGGAAGAACGACGCGAATTATCAGTAACTCCTTTTGGGAATGGTTGAAGTTGTTGAGGGAGAAATATATTAGAACGCTTCCACTTTGGACGTCTCAGATAACCTGTCTATAGGACTGGTAAACAAGCTTCCGCAGCTACGGTACTGCTCTACGTGTCTTTCAAAAGCGACTTCTGGCTGGCCCTTTTACATGCATTCTAAAACTGGACAATTATTTCTGAGTTCTCCATCAAGGCTGGACCACCATACCCCACACGTCTCCAAATTGGTTTGAAGTAAGGATATAAACACACTATCACCTTCAATGTTTTCGCATCTATGTTATTTACAGGCATAGTTTTTGTAATTAGTTTACTGACCCAAGGACATGTACATACACACTCTAAAATTCAAGGTATTTTTCAAAAGACAGACTATTACTTAAAGTATGCTATAACACTATTTATCTATTTGATATGTTTTCTGATGTACCAATAAATTGTTTATTCAATTTTCTCGAAGCTCTTTAATTAATCATTTATGTTATTCTGCAGGAGAATGAACAAGCACATAAACGAAATATGACGAGAATAATACAAAATCATTCCCATCTCATTCGGTGATTATCAATAAGCTGTGAAATTCTCAAAAAATTTTCTCAAAAATTTGTGTCACAAAATTCATGTGCTTCGAGTAAACACGGTCGTCAATGGTGGTTGAATCTTTTCTTTGTGTTCTCTGGCAATGCTACAGCTGTCCTTTGTTGAATTTTTTCTCTCTCAAAAATCGAAATCTTTTATCAATCTCTTTACCATAAATATCTATATTTCCCTACTGCATTCTTTAGAGACAGCGTACGCTACTGACGACCCATGATAGGGGCAGTATTCACACTAGATTTAAAAGCCATTCGTCTGAACATTTTAAATGATAAACCAACCTTTTATCTGTGCGATTATGGATTCTAAACGAGAAAAAAAAATTACGTTCATTCTTCTAACATTAATTGATAAGGACATCAGAAATCCATTGTGTTCTCTGATGATTTTATCATCGAAAATAAAGGATTCAAATGTAAGTTACCGATGCTAAAGATGGCTCGACCTACTGTCTGTCTGTCTGTCTGTCTGTCTCTCTGTCTCTCTGTCTCTCTCTCTCTCTCTCTCTCTCTCTCTCTCTCTCACACACACACACACACATACACACGCGCATATGTAACAAATACAGACCATTACATTCATAGGAAAAATCCCTGCCGTGCAAACTCCCATATCACCAAGAGAGGTGGGGACGAGGAAGCCAAAAAAGCTCCTTGTGACAAAACACGATCGTGTCTTTGATTCTGCTTGCCCTCTGTGGGGAAGCCAACAGGATCACCTCATCTGTCACGACCCTCCCAGCTGCTATAGAAACTCACCCATTTCACCTGAACGCCCTTCCCCTAATCCCTTATGATTACGACAGGACGTCACCATTCATTTTGTCGTCACACCAGATTCGCGTATATCCTTCTGGTGACACTGAGTGACACTTCTCAGACCACTATGCTAACTCTCCACTCCCCGGTACTTACCTCTGTATAGACTAGCTAACCCTTAAAGTCCAGCAAAATCATGAAGATGAGGCCTTTGTATCCGCTCTGAGAGCCTGGCAACAAGCGGGCACGATGCTCATATCCCGCAGGCGGGCGTACGGCCAATGGTGTGCCAAACACATGGAAACCTTATCTCCCCTTTAGTATATACATGGGTCTCCCACCTGGGGACACTTTAGTTGCTATGTGACACGTAAGACCAAATGCGTCGTCTGTGCCAGCAAGGTTTTCTTAGATGGTTGGAGCTATTTTCCTTTTTTTTTCTCGTAGCTCAGCGTCACCCACAACTCATCCCCAGAACCCACACAAGAAGTCCTAAAAGGTTAGCCTCATTAACTCTAATTCCGTAGCCCCTGTAGCTGCAGCAAGTGGCGAAGTTAAGTAACTGGAATTAGCCAGACATTTGCATGTTATTTCTCCCAAATATAGACTTCGCCTGCATGACGAACAGCCCGGCCACCTCCTTCTCCAACGCTCGCGAGTTTGTCTTAACAGTTGGTGTGGGATCCGGCCCCGCCCACATGTCGCAGCCTCTTGCAAGGGTGCAGACGGGGAGCAGCTGTCGTGGCTTCCCCACCCACATACGCCCGCCCACCCTACCCACACTCCTCCTTCTCACAGCTCAGCTCATGTGGGGACATGACCTTCGCTGCTCATATGTTTTCAGTCGGCTCTTCAATGGAGTCAACAAGCGGCGCTGTCTCCCTCATGCAATTATCTTGTATCTCCTTCCTTCCTGTCTCCATTATCGTCCATGTCACCCCCCCTCCCCTTCTCTGGCAGACGTGTCTGGGATAACTGACGATGCAAAGAGGAGGAGGAGGAGCAGGAGGAGGAGCGAGGAGATGCGATCCCGACACTGTGGTGGTAATAAGAAGGACGGGAGACAGATGTGTGGTATTTGGTATAGCGTTCTCCTACATACACCCGAGCCATCCTCCCTGTAACGTTTCTTGTTGCCCTCTCAGCTTACTGCGGCGTAAACGTTTCAAAACAATCCCAAGAATGCAAGTCTCTGCGGCGAAAAACGTTTAAAAAACAACCACAGAAAACGTCTCTTGTAAGACAATCGGACAATGCATCAGCATGAAATGTATAAGTCGATCACACGAAAGGAGCTACAGTCAGACCTGCTGGACTCATCCTTTGTCTACAGCAGGAGTGAATCAAGCTCGGTCATCAGACGGCAATCTGGGACTTTTTTTCGTGTTTTTGTTTTTTTTTCAACTTCGAGATTCTGCGGGAAACTTTGACACATAATTCACCTCAATGTTGTTGTTAGTGAGAGAAATTCCCAGGGGATCAGCGTTGACGACCGTAACGTGTGTGATGATGGCGTTGACTACGCTCTTTGTGTGTTTGTGTGTATGTGTGTGTGTGTGTGTGTGTGTGTGTGTGTTACCTGCAAGCTTGTTACCCGGTCTGGATTCGAAAACAGGCCCTTGTAATCCGTAAGGTACCAACATGAGCCACTACGCCACAGAGGTTCGTTCCACTAACACTCCAGGAAATGAAAAGTAGTCCACCAAAAAAAGAAAAAGGGGGGGGGAAGGAAAATGAAATCCGACTCCATCAGTCTCTGGTCGATCAAAGTGGTGGGTAATCTCTCTCTCTCTCTCTCTCTCTCTCTCTCTCTCTCTCTCTCTCTCTCTCTCTCTCTCTCTCTCTCTCTCGCTCTCTCTCCTTGAGCTCAAATGCTACACAAACGACACCTGGCTGTTCACACGTCAGCCCTCCGCCCTTGCCCCGCTCCTCCCTCCGCCACCTACCGTCCTCAGCTCTGGCTCAGCTTCTTTGCACGATGAGCGATGACTCGCCCACTGATCTGAGGGCGTGTTGCTGGTAGGGCGGGCGACCCCTAAAGATCAAGAACACGATGACCATAGTCCGACTCCCGAGAGACGCCCTGGTGGTTCCGCCAACAAGGAGGGTAATTGGGTCCATCTGAGGCCTTCAGCCTCTTCGAGATGCCATTTAGATCCTCGAAAATCTGTGAAACCTGACCTTTCCAGGGTCACTTCAAAGGCTTTAGCTGTGTCATACCCAAGGGACGTACCGTCGTGCTCAAAGATCACAACGTCGTACTCAACGGGTCGTGCCGTCGTGCTCAAGGGTCGTGCCGTCGTGTTCAAGGGTCGTGCCGTCGTGCCCAAGAGTCGTGCCATCGTGCCCAAGGGTCGGGCCATCGTGCCCAAGGGTCGTGCCGTCGTGCCCAAGGGTCGGGCCATCGTGCCCAAGGGTCGTGCCGTCGTGCCCAAGAGTCGTGCCGTCGTGCCCAAGAGTCGTGCCGTCGTGCCCAAGGGTCGGGCCGTCGTGCCCGGTCGGGCCATCGTGCCCGAGGGTCGTGCCGTCGTGCCCAAGAGTCGTGCCATCGTGCCCAAGGGTCGTGCCATCGTGCCCAAGGGTCGTGCCATCGTGCCCAAGGGTCGTGCCATCGTGCCCAAGGGTCGTGCTATCGTGCCCAAGAGTCGTGCCGTCGTGCCCAAGGGTCGTGCCGTCGTGCCAAAGGGTCGTGCCGTCGTGCCCAAGGGTCGTGCCGTCGTGCCCAAGGGGCGTGCCGTCGCGCCCAAGTGATTTGAACATCAGTTTCCCCAATCTAACCACGGGGGACTCCCAAGCGAGCTTTTCCTTTCGCTTTTTTTCATTCTCTCCACCTGAGGGCCAACCAGAGGACCTCATCGGACCTGCCTGAGCGTGAAGGGTTACGAGGTCTTCATTTGTCTCACTCGTGCGAGAAGGTTAATAGTGGCAGCAACTCAGAGCCCTTCCTCACATCTGGTTATATCCATCTCGTGTCTCAAAAAAGGAGTCCTCATTGCTTCGAGCCCGACGGCAAGGGAGCTTCGTAATTCGAGACACAAAGCAACGTTATCTGTGACCCACCCTTAAAAAGATAACTCAGGTTAATTAAGGTAATTAGGGTCTTACACTTTAAAGGAACTCTTACGTAGACGATATTAGGTATCTATGCTTTACTGTTTACAATACAGACTAAAAACCTTTTCAAACCCAACTTTCCTGCCAGTATTCACATTGTTTCAGTCCCCCAACGTTTCATGACACACTTTTTAGAATACGGCAAAAAAAAATCTGAGGAGTCGTTAGGTAAATGTTATCTACGACCAGAAAAAAGAGAAAAGAAAAATGGTTGTTCGCGGCTCAATACTACAGCTGTTGAAGAATATAAAAAGAAAAAAAAAAATCGGTCGATATGAATAACGTTTTTATTTGGCGTTTAAAGTTTGGGGGAAAATATTTCACCTCAAAAATTCTTCATCTCGTCAAGGCCAAGCTAATCCATAGATTAAGGCTTCATTAATCATGATGATAAAAGATGAGAAAAATAATTAGTAATAAAAAAATGGCTCTAAATAAAACGGAGCAGGCTTGAGGGAGACTTCAATGCGACATTTCATCTCACATTATCTTTAATCACTGGAAATTATATCACTTGAAATCATATTGTGTTTCAGTATATTACTTGGCCCTTAAAGGTCAAGGTAAGGGTTGGGCGATCATACCCAAGGGCGATAACGTCACGCGCAAGGGTCGCACAATACTTCTAAGGGCTGTGTACAGCTGTTCTCAAGGCCATGTACCGTTATTCCTCAAGGGGGCTAAGCCAGTCCTGCTCAGAGCCTTACCATTTGGTTTGTTAATATCAGATCTGACCTTGCAAAGTCCTTCCAACAGGTATCTAAGGCACATAACCAGCCTCGGTGTTATTCTGCAAAGCGGGAAGTCATTTCTACTTCCACGTACTCGCTGACGCGTTCATTCTACCCACGTCCAGCGAGGCCATTCTTGTACGTGGAGGATGTATATATATATATCACAGTTTCACCAAGGTCAGGCAGGTATTGTATAAACTGGTCAGTAGTTCATATTTCCATTCGAGCGAAACCCGACCAAACTGGCTGTGTATTCCCCGTCTTACCACTTCTCTCAATAACCTTGTCTGTATGCGTTTGGCATGACACACGCGACATCAACATATATATAAATGTATGTGTGTAGGGATCCACTACCTACTTCCTCTTGAGTTCGACTGGCATCGGTAGTCGCTCCCGCGCGACGAGCCAGGCCACAGGAGCTCGGGAGGGGAGTCAACTGGAGTCATGGAGGACGCCTTGCTATTCGCATGACCCACTCAACAAACATTCCCGCCCCTCCTACGTGCGTACGTGGGTCATGGGACCCAAAGCCTTCGCTCGGGTGAGGAGCTTGGATCTTGGGACGACGTCTTTATGATACTGGAGAGTGATCTTTCTTTCTCAAGGTCTCTTCCTCCTCCTCCTCCACCTCCTCCTACTCTCTGCTGCCAGTGGTATAACCCCAAGGCCAGAGAGGATCAAAATGGTTCTAAAAATAATGACAGAGAGAAAGGAAGGGGTTCCATCCATGACCCTACGGTACGCCAGAGACGAGTTATATCATACGCGTTCTTAAAACTAGTTTTTTCTTCTTTTTTTTTGCTTCCACAGAACTGCACATTACCTCACTCCCATTACCGTCCAACTCCCAATAAATGGGGAGAAAATTTCAGAGACAGGGCAATCGAGCGGGTGCGATAATGTCGCAAACATACGATGGTTACAAGGCTCTTCGAGAATTGGAAGGTAGCTCTCCACCCAACGAGAATGAAACCCTGGGTTGATATGTAGTAATCTCGCGCGAAACCATCTTGCAAGTGGACTATTCATCATCCATGAACTGTAGAGAGAAAAATACTGTTGTGGAAAATAAAAAAAAATGCCGACGCTATTTTCTTGATAAAATGTCATTTATAGTCTCGCACACTCGTACAACTCATTCGTTATGATGAATGTATTTAAATATAATTTTCAGTCTATTCTGTTTGCTGTTTCACGTTTTCTTTCTTTACGTCCACTGTAGTTTACCTGTTGACAACGGATAATACGAACAGTATTACTGTAAATTACTTTCGCGGATGATGGTAAGGACGGACTTGCAATCTCTGATCAGCCCTTGAACGATAAGGCATGGTACGCCCTTGACAAGCACAAGCACATGCTATGCTATGCTATGCTATGCTATGCTATGCACCTTCCCAGGTCTACTTCATCCCTACGAAGCGTTGACACCTGACGTGATGCAGCACTTCGAACCCTTTGATCACAAGGGCACGTCCCGTTCAGAAAGCACGGCGTTACGACCATTGTGTATGAAAAGGCCAGGCCCTTTTACCCGACGCAAACGTTGACATCCCCCCCCCCCCACGTCGTTACACTGTACGGATGTTAGTGAATCTAAATACCCGTCGACTGTCAGATGGCCCCCCCAAAAAAAAACGTTCCTGATAATGCACAAACGTACATTACAAACGTTTCGTAGTAAGATTAATATGTTTGGATTTGTGACTCTTAAAACAAAACGTTTATTATAATGCACAAACGTACATTACAAACGTTTCGTAGTAAGATTAATATGTTTGGATTTGTGACTCAAAACAAAACGTTTATTATAATGCACAAACGTACATTACAAACGTTTCGTAGTAAGATTAATATGTTTGGATTTGTGACTCTTAAAACAAAACGTTTATCATAATGCACAAACGTCCATTACAAACATTTCGTAGTACACTTCACACGTCTTTGGATCTCACTGCAATCGGCCCATCAGGTCATCACTACACAAAGAAAAAATAAAATATATATATATATATATATATATATATATATATATATATATATATATATATATATATATATATATCACCACAAATACGTCATGCACACAGAATAGACTTATTGATTTCGCGATCGTACCACACGTCATGCATATATCAAAACAAATAAAAAGGAGAAAGAAAGACTCCAATACACACACACACACACACACACACACACACACACACACACACACACACAGCTCAACATACCGTGGGAGCTGGATTTAATTTTTTTTTTTTTTGGGGGGTAAATGTTTGAGGCAGGCGTGTTGGTGAATATCTAATGGATATGCATTATACAATTTACAAATGTAAACATAACACTGGCGAGTTGATTCAGCATCAGCCCCCCCCTCCCCCCTAAAATAATTGAATCAGTGTATAATATCGACAAATAACGTTCCATCATGAAAAAATAACCAAGTTGTTCATTGTGAAAAATCAATATACATTAGTCTGCACATTTTTCAACACACACACACACACACACACACACACAAAAAAGGGGGGGGGGGATTTGGGAGAGGGAGAAGGACTGCTTAGAGGGATGGCTGGCTGGTGTGTGAGTTGAGAAGTGACCTGATTTTGTATTTCCCACCCGAGAACCACTGCAAGCTACCACAGCACCACCATGTCAACAGTGACCACATCATCCATATCACATCACACTACGAAAAAGAACGCCACATCAACCATACCACACCACACTACGGAAAGAACGCCACATCAACCATACCACACCACACTGCGAAAAGAACGCCACATCAACCATACCACACCACACTACGAAAAGAACGCCACATCAACCATACTACAACACACTTCGAAAAGACCACCACATCAACCATACCACACCACACTGCGAAAAGAACGCCACATCAACCATACCACACCACACTGCGAAAAGAACGCCACATCACACTACGAAAAGAACACCACATCAACCATGCCACACCACACTACGAAAAGAACGCCACATCACACTACGAAAAGAACTCAACATCAGCCATACCACACTACGAATAGAACGCCACATCAACCATACCACACCACTCTGCGAAAAGAACGCCACATCAACCATACCACACCACACTTCGAAAAGAACGCCACATCAACCATACCACAACACACTTCGAAAACAACGCCACATCAACCATACCGCACCACACTACGAAAAGAACGCCACATCACACTACGAAAAGAACTCCACATCATCCATGCCACATCACACTATGAAAAGAACGCCACATCAACCATACCACATCACACTACGAAAAGAACTCCACATCAACCACGCCACATCACACTACGAAAAGAACACCACATCAACCATGCCACATCACACTATGAAAAGAACACCACATCAACCATACCACATCACTACCACAAAAACCACACCACACCCATAGCCTCACATGATGATATTCATACCACATCAAGATCACCACAATTCCACCACCACCACAACCGCCACACCAACACTACCCAGGCTGCCATCTTCGCGACATCAAGCCAAAGGAAAGGAACACATATTATTCCTAACGCGACGCTGAATGCAACACTGTGTTGCATCATCACCATTCACGAACGCGCTCACACCACATCACACACTCTCATCCCCTTGCCACCAGAACACCAGAAGCAACATCAGAATCACCATCCAACTGTCAATATACAGAGTTTACTGAGTTTGCTCTTCTCCTATGTAGATTATATACTTGTATGTAAACTCTTGCCGAGTTTACTTTTCTCCCGTGTAAACTGCATACTTGGATGTAAACTCTTAATGAGTTTACTTTTCTCTTACGTAAACTATATACTGGTATGTAAACTCTAAATGAGTTCACTTTTCTCCTGTGTAAACTATATACTTGTATGTAAACTCTTAATGAGTTTACTTTTCTCTTATGTAAACTCTTAATGAGTTTACTTTTCTCCTGCTTCTCCTGAGTAAAACTATATATTTGTATGTAAACTCTGGCATATAGCATTCATCACAATAAAAAAACATACCACAATTGTCATTTACCAGTGTCATCATAATTGGTTATCTCTATTACCTCTTTTGTTACATGACTTATCTATATCATCCACCTTGCTCTTCTCTGCACATGGTTGTTACAGAACTTTCGCCAAATATCATGGCTGGGAGTTTCGCCAAGTTTCGCCCGTAGATATTACGGTTGGAAGTTTCGCCCAATATTACCAAAACACTTCGCCCAACGCCACTGAGATCCTCTCCTCCGCTGGAACATCACTGTGGCTTTTCCTCAGCCACATCACACGGCGCCTTCGCCACGGCATCAGTGAGAATCCACGTTGACCATCGTTCTTGTAGATGTAACGTAGACTCAAGTTATGCATCTACATTTGCCATTGGGGATTGTTCAAGAACCTGGGCTCCACACGAGTGTAGAACTCCCTCTCCGTAAAGCACAAAACAGGTAGTTACAACAAACAGGTAGTCACAAATTGGTGATTACTTGATCCATTTGTGGGGGTTTTCCATAAACATACACTGATATATATATATATATATATATATATATATATATATATATATATATATATATATATATATATATACAAACTTTCCTTTTTTTCACAGTACACAGTTTTTCCAAGTCACCTAACACTTTTTAGCACGGCATAACTTCAACACTTCACGGTAACTTCACTTTTCAGGGACCACCAGACGAGCTCGGTCGCTGTTCACACTTGGATTCAAAATCATAATGGGTGATCACCACCACCACCGTTCCTCCAAGACTTTCGTCAACAGCACTTTTATCTTTCTTTTTTTTTAAAGGTCCACTTTCAGAACGAAGGTCTATCATCTTTCTTATCATTTTTTCTAAAGTCCCTCGGAATGAGGGAGGGTTCTCCTCCAATCCCCCTCAAAAACTCCTCCCTACCCCCAACCCTCTCTTCTCCTTCTCTTCCCCCCCCCCCCCACACACACACACACACACACACACACACAGAGTAAACAACTATGATACAGATTCCTGCAGGAACGTACGGGGGAGGAGGGAGGGGGGAAGGTAAGGGGGAGGGGAGGGAGAGGGGGATTGAGAGGAGGGGGGAAGGGATTGTACAAGGACTCCCCCCCCCCCCGCGGTGGCAGGAGGGGGTAAGGCTCTCTTCGGCAGCGGCGGGAGGAAGGGTGTAGTCATCCCGCCAGGGTAACCCTGGGTGATAAGGGCGGCTTCCTCGGTAGCGAGCTACCCTGCAGCAGGCTATCATGTGTGTGTGTGTGTGTGTGTGGCTCACCGCGCACAACCGCGCACCTCGCGGGTTGGTTGCTGACTGACATGCTCATTGTCTGGGGGAGCGAGACACGCCTGCGCGCACGGCGGCGCGGCGGCCCACCGTCTGCGCAGGCAATAGGGGAGTTGCAAGCGCTTTACTAGACGTGGGGGATGTCCTCGTGTCCTTGCTTGCCCAGGAGAGTGCGTGTCCTTGCTTGCCCGGGCGAGTGCGTTCCCGTGGCCTTGGTCTTAAACAGAGTGTCCGTGGCCTTGTCCTTGAGTGCATACCTCTGGTATTTTGATCGTCCGTGCTACTCCGCTGGAGTGCATTCGCATGGTTTTTGTCCTTGGCCTTCGGTGGGAGCAGGTGTCCGTAAACTTGCGACGCCTTAAGCACGGCGCCACCTCCCTCGGGTGAGGGTCAGGGATAAGGGCCAGGCCATCATACCCAAGGGTCGAACCGTCGTGCTCAAGGGGTCGTAAGGATGTACTTTAAGGGTCTTACCGTCAAGGGCAACCAGGCCATCAGATTGAAGGAACGGACCATCGTACTCAAGGGTCGTCCTCAAGCGTTGTGCTGTCGCACTCAAAAGGGTCGTACCGTCGTACTTCAGCTTTGTCCCGTCGTGTTCAAAGGGTTTAAGTGACTCAGAAACTGTATACGTATCATACTGCTCGATCGAAGTGACATCTGGTACGTTAGACGCTTTATCTAACGTCGTTGAGACCCGTCCTCCCATTTCGTTTACCCTTTCATACATTTTCCTTTTAATCTCTGTATCACGAGTATTTTTGTCCAGTTCCTTTCCCGTTGTTATACCATCCACTGGGTCTTTAAGCGGCAGAGCTTTCGTCCTCTTGTCCTTAGATATTCATCAGGACCGTCTTGCTCCGAGTTCTTACACTCGTGCCACTATACTTTGGTGGTCTCTGCTTGCTTCACCCACAGTCCATAAAGCCGAACGAGTAACGAAAAAAAACTTTGAGCACGAGGGTGCGACTTTTGCGCACGACGGTACACTGACTGTCCTTTGGCCGGACGCTTCAAGAAGCTAGCTAAAAATGCCCAGGAGTAAGTGTCGTCATGTAGAAGGGTCGTACTCTTGTGCTCAAGGATCGTCCCGACGCCTTCATGGGGCTATGGCCTCATTCCTTACACTCGCTACCTCCTCCTCCTCCTACATCTGGAGCCCTTGCACTTCCTGTTTCCTCGACGTACCAGAGGACAGAGATAAAACTATTCCTTTTATACATCTGTATTCCACGCTGGACTCCCTGGTCTCAAGAATTACGATCCAATTATCACGGCAACACCATCTATATTTCATTCATCGCCATTTCTCATCATTTCTATCTACCTTAGATGCATTCTTTTCTTCTCTCGCATGGACGTCACTGGACATCCCATCTACTGCACTAATATCCTCTCCTTCGCCGTCCATGCGTCACACTCAGACGCTCGCGAGGAGAACTTTATAAAGCCTTGGCATACACAACACACACACAGACACACACACACACACACACACACACACACACACACACACACACACACACACACACACACACACACACCATCGAAGACTACACCATCACTTAAAAAAAACAACATTCCTAACTGCTAGCAACTGCCTGCTGAACCGCCAAATGCCTTTTCCATCGGTGCTTTAAATGCATTCCAGCTTCTCTGGATCACAGCGAACATGCGTACCAACCTCGCTCGATTAATTCACAGACATCTGAGCCGAATGTTAGTTGATGACGCAAGCGGCTGGTAACAGCTTCCAACTGGCTACGAACGGCGTGCCACTGACACTTGAAAAAGTTTGTCAGTAATGAAACATTAGATGGCGCAGGTTCTGTGTTCTTTATCGAATTCGCAATAACAACCTGTTAATGAACGGGGAAAGGAGACCGTTATCAAAAGCTTCGCGAAATCGAATTCCATGGTAATGAGTCTTTTGGGAGCATTGTTCATAATCTACTACGACACCGGAGAGATATGATAGATCACAAGTATTTGGCGTTAACGTAGGATGCATCCACCAGCTCATGAGTTCGTATAAGGATCTATGGATTCCTAAAGTTCCAGTAGCCTTAATGTGCCTTAAAAATTATCTATAAGACCATAGCAGCTTTCTGTAGCATCAGCTGGTGATAAGAACACAAGCAACTTATAGGAGTTTTTCCAAATTGTCTTTGAGGAGATGATAATAATACCTTTCAGTAACTTTACGACAGAGCCAAAAAAATATATTACGAACGGGGCAAAGTACTTTTTCTTCAACAGGACTGCTAACGTATGGAATTATCTACCAATAAGATTACCTGAAAGTGACGCTATATCAAAAGCCTACAAACAGACATTGTAAACACTTCGATTCAAATCCATGACCGACAGCACTACACTTATGTCTCTGGAGATAGAAAACTCACGAGTGAGAACTCCTCTTTTAAGTCAACTGCTTCTTGTTTCTCACCTTTCCAGCACGAAACTCAATGTTCCTGATCTCGTCTGTCGTCACACACAGCTTCGAGAGGACCCAGTGGCCTGTTGCTATTGGTATACCTTTGCATTCCTTTGTACTCCTCTATTTCAAGTCCCTACGCTTGTAGTATTCTTCCATATTAGAGTATCATCAAAATTACTCTTGATTACAGTCATTTCGTGAGTGTGTCAAGGATCAAGCCAACGTATGGCGAAAGGTAGGTTCTGAGTTAAATATTTTGATTATCACGGGTTCAACCCCTTTCATTACTTGCTGACTGACAAACCTGTAAACCACCACAATGGTGTGAGTTTACGGCACAGCTCTGACACTGTACTATGTGAGTTTACGACGCGGTAAACTCATGTATTACTCTAATGACACAGATGCCTTTCCTGCGTCGCGGCAAACCCATTCATCAAGGTAAACTTTACCTAGACTCAGTAGACTACTGAGTGACGTGAGTTTACGCAACAGCAACGCCAATCAGGGTTTGAAACCCTTACCTCACTAAGGTGTGAGTTTAACTCACACCTCTGCCACAAATCACCTCTGATGCAACCAACTCCTCCAAGGTGAGGAAAAAGCTTCCACTTCCACCTCTTCTTCTTCTTCTTCTTCTTCTTCCTCCTCCTCCTCCTCTGGTGTCGCCTTGCGACACACTAAAACCATCCGGTACTGGCAAACTTACGACGCGGCGAGCTTGACTTACGACGTCTCAGCTTGACTTACGACGTCTCAGCTTCGAAAAGGGTTGGGGGAGGCTTGCTGGATTATTCATTTCCCTTGTCCAACCTTTTCGTCCGTACTTCTCTCCGTCAGTTTGCCCCTTCGCCCGTCTTTCAGTGCGTCCGTCGCGTTTCATCGTTTTCTATCAGTTCGTCCTTCCGATCGTCCGTTGTTTTATTCTGTACGACTGTCTGATCTGTCCATCAGTTCGTCCTCCCCTCCGTCCTCTTGCCGGCCAGCTCGTCCTATTCACCGTCCATGAGTTCGTCCTCCCGTGTAATCGTCACTCACATCCTCACAATTGATTCCTTTACTGATACTGATCCATCAAAGTGTTTACTCATCCAGTTCTCTCTTCAGTACAATCGCGACAGTAGGGGATGAGAGGAACGCACCCTGGCCATAGATTCATGGACTATCGTTCGTGAATTCTCCTCCTGGGAGTCTTTAAGGTCCTCCTTGCTCATGCCAAGGAAGACATATTTCCTCCTCCACTTCCTCCTCCTCTTTCGTCTTCCTCACCTTGTCCTACTTCATCTTCCTCATCCTCTCCTCCCTCTTACATTCCTATCTTATTTTCTCTACAAATCTGTGCAAAACTCTCCTTTAATCATGCATACTCCAGCCACTCCATCACACCAAAACCTCCGTCAAAGTTGTCTCCCAGTAAAACACAAGAGATGTGAGGGAATGACGCTCGCGTTTCCCTTCGTTATCTTTTCAAACCTTGTGTACACGCGTCTCATCCAGCGAGGGGGGAGAGTCTCGTCTGCTTCCGCATCGCTGGACAGAGAACGACGCGCAAGAGAATGGATCTCCAAGTGAATGAATGGGTTTGGAGTGTATGTACACCTGGCCGAACGTGTGCAGGGGAATATCTTTTTTTTCAATCGTATCTCGCATCTCGCCAAATAGTCCTAGAAAGATAAATAACATGAGAAACAATACTTCATTACTTCACTTTCCTCTATATAAATATTTCCCTCCATTTCAGGGGAAGAGAGGTGAAGGGGAACAAGGCACCTGGGAGCAGGGGAGACGAGGTGAGGCGAGGAGGAGTGGGACGGGGGGATCACCTGGGAGCTGGAAAGCCCAGGTGAGGAGAGAGAGATGACCAGTGACCCAGAGTTTCCCGGTAGAGGGCAATAGCCGGGAGAGAGGGTTGTTCTGGTCAGCGGAGGAAAAAAATGATGACGGGGATGTCTAGATGAGGGGAAGAGGACAGGTCACCCTGGAGCCTAGGGAGTCCACAGGAGGCTGGGTCATCAAAAATAAAAAAAAAGCTTTAGTTCAAAAGAGTCACACTTGCCGTCCAGTATAACGGACCTCACTGTGACTGCTTAGGAGGGGGAGGGTGGGAGAGATCGAACTTCGAAAGGAGAAGCAGGAATGTGTTTTGCATCTCATACATAAACAGATCGCGAGATGGGGAAGGAAGGAAGGGAGGGGAGAGGCGGGGGCGGCGCAGTGGATGGCTGGCTGATTCGAATGACTTGAGGTGATCTCAAATGAGAGGCGCGGGTGAGACGCGATGTCTGCCAGACGTGACTGTTGCGCT
>NC_092237.1:55893707-55906207 GCF_036320965.1 Panulirus ornatus | reverse complement strand
ACGTCCATCTCAACCAATATAATCATATCATCTCTAACCTAACAAAGTCTCTGTCTCTACACATCCTTTATCTTCAACTCCCTCCCACTAAGTCCATCCCAGTCCCACAGTGTCCATCTCTTTACATGTCCAACGCCCGTTTTTCTCCTCTTTACCAAAGTTGCATACAACTTTTCCCTTTCTATCCATTTACCCTTCCATCCATCAACTCTCAAACATTTGCCTCCCAATGCCTCTCAACTCCTTCCCTTCCCCTAGTTACCTCCATTACTCCCCTGCCAAAGTCCTCCCCTACACCTCCCCTTGCTCTTGCCCTCCTTCTCGCTCTCCATACCCCTTCCCCCTCCCACTCATTCTTTCCTTCCTTATACTTCCCTCCCTTCCCTTTTTACCCTCAAACCTTCCTTAGATCCCCCAAACACTCCCTACGCGACATTTTTCCCCCATCCCTTCCCTAACCCCCATCCCCCACCGCCCAAACTCCCTGCCATCCTGAAGCCTCCCTGCCTAACACAATTCCATCAACATTCCCTACCTACCCTCCATCACCACCATCACCTCTCCCTGCCCTCCATCACCCCTACCTGCCCTCCATCACCCCTCCCTGCCCTCCATCACCCCTACCTGCCCTCCACCACCGTATAAAACAATAGGCTCCTTCCTCTGCTCCGAACAACAGACCAGAAGGACCCTTCTTAACCCGATGAAAAGACTGGACCCAGGGGAAAAATGCAAAATTCCTCTTGAACTGTAATGAAGAGGGGAGGGCAAGAAGAGAAGAGGAAGGAGGAGGAAGAGGAAGAGGAAGAAGAGTGGGAGTTGGTGGAAGAGAGGGAGACGAGGAGTATTAGGAGGAGTGGAAGAGAGAGGAAGAGGAGGAGGAGGAGGAGGAGGAGGAGGAGGAGGAGGAGGAGGAGGAGGAGGAGGAGGAGGATGGAAACTGTTAAGTGAAGAGGAAGGAGGAGGAGGAGCAGAAGGAGGAGCAGGAGGAGGAGGAACAGAAGGATTAGGAGGATGGAAACTGTTGAGTACCAAATGTGACCTACCCTTTTGTGTTCTTCAGGTATGGAGAGGAAGTTCCCTGAATGAGGAGGAGGAGGAGGAGGATGGAGGGGAAGAGAGAGAGGGAGGGTGGGGGGTTATGAGGCTGTGAGGCGATAGGGTGGTGGCTCACAGGCTTTGAGGGTGGAGGGAGGGAGTGGTAGAGGGGGCTTAATAGCGGAGGGTTGGGGAGAGAGAGAGAGAGAGAGAGAGAGAGAGAGAGAGAGAGAGAGAGAGAGAGAGAGAGAGAGAGAGAGAGAGAGAGAGAGGGAGAGAGGGAGAGAGATATGTGTGCATATGTGGTATGAAGTCCTATCTTGTCCCCACCCCCCACTCTCTCTCTCTCTCTCTCTCTCTCTCTCTCTCTCTCTCTCTCTCTCTCTCTCTCTCCCTCCTGCAATATGTGGGGATCTTTCTCTATATGAAAAAAAAGACAAGTGTCATCCCAACGAGAAAACTCACAGTGTACCTTCATTTCATTTCCATAATGAAAAAAAAAAATATTGGAGTTTTGGGGAGGGGCGGGCCACAGCCGACCCCCCCCAAAAAATTGCGCAGTTGGGAACACTGTCTCCGCAGAGGGAGGAGGAGGGGGGGGGGTGGTGGGAATCAGCAGTGTTACCAACCTTTCGATACACCCCCCCTCCCCTTAACAACGAATCACCAACGTTATACCATCTTTTCGGCAAACATCCCTGACACACACCTACTCGCCTGTGATACCATCTGCAGGAAACACCCCTTCCAGACCCTGAGTACGTGAGACAATTAAGAACGCCCTCCTAACATCTAATTATCGAGGGACAATTAAGATGAGACAACTCCCTCTCTTACGTACGGCACGTCAACATGAAACATCTACCACGTCCCAGGGAAGCACTCAAAGCCAGTTTGAGTGCGTCCCAGCGAAGCTCATGGGATGGCTAGAAAGCGTACCTTAGGCTGAGTGCAAGAGTGGCCAGAGTACAGTGATGCACTCAGGTCGATATAGAGTTCTTTGTGGACCTTACTCTCACGAACTTGAGTGTAATGTGGCACAGCGAGTGCAATGATGTATTGTACGTCTCGTACCCTCGTGGCTTTCTCGGTTCTTCATTACATGTGAGGTACACACACACTTGACTCCCTCATCTTTTTCATACTTTCTTGCGAAGGGGAGGGTGGGAGAAAGAGGCAGGGGGTACGTAGTTAACCACAGAGAACGACCAAAGGCCACTCGCAGAACCACCCAAAATCAACCGCACTTAACCAGAGACCCACACAGTAACGTCACTATGGCAGAGACTCCTAACTATGTTTCTGACTGGCGTAACAACAAACTGTTTTTCCTCCACTATCTGTATCCCGTTCCAACTTTGAAAAACAAATCTCTATTTGAAATAACAAAATACTTTACACTTACGCGTATCTTATACTTCCGGCGTAACGGAGAGAAATCAGTGTAAAATATATTGCCTCAAGCACGTGAATGTAGACGGCAGAAGAGACAGCAAAGGGGGCGATGACTGGAGGGGCAAAAGCGGTCTCCTTTTTATAGGGATGCGCTGCACCAAAGCATGCTTCCAAGCGGGTGTGAAAAAAAAAGTCTGGGTTTCTAGACAAGGTGGCGAAATAGGGGGAGGAAGACCTAGTGCTTGGAAATGACTGGAACTTGTAAGACTCACACACACAACACACGATCTGGATACCTCTCACGTACTGCAAGAACTACGAGTTGTCCCCCAGGTTGGGTACCACAGACCTCTAGTACCAACCAGGAAACCCTATTTACATCACCCACGGTACCAACTACTCACACACACACACACACACACACACACACACACACACACACACACACACACACACACATACACAAGAACCTACCTATAATGCACTCGTACAGAGCCACGGGCATTCAACCAAAGACTCGACCAGTCCCTCATGCAAACCCTCCCAGACATCCAGAGAAGGTCAGCCTCAGCCACGATTCATCCATTACAACCAAAGACACAAGAGGGAAAAACAATCTAACCAGAATTCCCACTGGATAAGTTACTCAGTTACCAAATCGAACTGAAAGTAAGAGTAAGAGCCAAGGGGATATCTGTAAGCACAAGGATTAAAAGTATTTCACTCATCGCGAAAGCTATTTCATTACTGAAATGAATGTTGTAAAAGCAAATGAGAAAGAAAGGAACTAATTACACTCTAATTACAGTAATGTACTGAGTCTAAATAAAAATCTAAATCAAAGAGAAAATCAGGTAGCTATGATAGCACTGGAACTCTGTGATAATTATACAAACATACATACATATATATATATATATATATATATATATATATATATATATATATATATATATATATATATATATATATATATGAGGAAAGCATTACACTATACGACCAAAGGACCCCTTGTTTGAGAGTCATGCCCCTCTAGGGCTGCGCTACAATCAGGAGCAAGGAGTTGATGGACTCCTTTAAGAGTGAGGAGTTATTCAAGAGGATTCTAACCCTTTTCCTCCACTGATAATCATGCAATCTCTTCGAAGGTGAGATCTCATTCATGATGTAACCTTATGCAGGACGAGTCTTGTAACATATAGGAGACAAAGTGTGTGTGTGTGTGTGTGTGTGTGTGTGTGTGTGTGTGTGTGTGTGTGTGTGTGTGTGTGTGTGTGTGTGTGTGTGTCCAGGAACAAACAAATTCAAATAATACCATGTCCATACAATTCAAACGTTTTCATGCATATGTATGTTTCCAATTATACAGAGGAGAGTTAATCCTTCAGGTCTCTTTTTATAAGCGCTCGGAATCATCTCTAAACAATCTGGACGTATCACATCTCATCATTTATTCCTGTAGATGCTTTTTTGTAGTGAGCACCTTAGTACCAAAAGCATTATCTCATTATAATCACTAGTTTATCTAAGTACCAAAAGCATTATCTCATTATAATCACTAGTTTATCTAAGTACCAAAAGCATTATCTCATTATCATTATTAGTTTATGTATGTACCAAAAGCATTATCTCATTATCATCATTAGTTTATGTATGTACCAAAAGCATTATCTCATTATCATCATTAGTTTATGTATGTACCAAAAGCATTATCTCATTATCATCATTAGTTTATGTATGTACCAAAAGCATTATCTCATTATCATCATTAGTTTATGTATGTACCAAAAGCATTATCTCATTATCATCATTAGTTTATGTATGTATGTAAGAATGCCACGTCTTCATGAATTACATCATCATCGAGCCCCCTTGGTACAATGTTAAAATCAAATAATCCTTTATATAATCCTTAAAGATAATCTTCATTAGAAGGCATTAATGACAGATGGTAGCTTCAAGAACAATTATCCACTAGAGCACGACGGTATAATCCCTGAACACGATGGTACAACCCTTGAGTACGACGGTACGACCCTTTGAGAACGGAGGTACGAAATTTTGAGCACGAGGGTACGAACCTTTGAGAACAGCAATACGACTCTTGAGCACGACGGTACGACCCTTGGGCACGATCGCACGACCCTTAAGCATGGCGATACGACTCTTGAGCAACGTCGGTACGGCCTCTGAGCACGACTTTACGGTCCCCTAGGTACGACCAGCCAGCAGCCCTGTGAACCCACATCTCTACCAGTCTGGTCGAGGGCCGGTCCGTCATACCCCAGGGTGGTCGTAACATCGTCCTCAAGGGGTCGTGCCGCCGTGCTCAAAGGTCGTACCGTCACGCTCAAGGAGAGGCCCGGAGATAACCGGACCCCACCAGCCGCGTGAAGCTTCGTCAAGAAAAACACTCTTCAAATTAGGACGAGGGGGCCATCAAGATGGGGGGGGTCATGAACATGCTTCCCCACCTGCGGTACGAGACCAAAGAGCCATAATCGCCGGCAAAAATGTATCAAAAATTAGCGTAATATCGCGAATCGCGGGTAAAAATAAAGAGGTACTTGTTGGCGTTGGCGGACGCTCGCCGCATACACAATGCTTCGTCTGGTGGTGAGCCAGGCGAAGATTATTCTTCAATTAACTGTTTTTGCGGTGGGACTTCTAAGTGCCTCCCGACCCGACATCGGCCCTTGGGACTTTAGGGAATAAAGCGCGTTTTACCTCGCTACCACCTGAGACCCGGTATCTAGGACAGGCGGCGGTAAAATGACCCCTAAATTAAGGGTAGATAGCGGCCAGAGTACTCCCCCCAACCCCGGGGTGCGACGGGATGTGACATCCTTAAAGAGAACAGTTAAATGTCGCGTTCGTCTACGGTTCTACGCTCACCGTCGGCGATAAGGCTCCTGTACTTTGTTCGTCCGTGTCGCTGGTCGCATCAGAGGAACCTCCGCCTCAACATTGAGCAGCAGAAAACAACAGGGAGGCTGACTAGCCCGTCCTGGCCTACCCATACAAATAGAGGAGTTATGCCCTAATCGACGGGTATCTACCGTCTCGTCCTCCTCCTCCTCCTTCTCCCTCTTCCTTCTCTATTACTTCTTCTTCTCCCTCTCGTTAAGCCCCCGCCGCCATCCAGGATTCCATCATCACCACGAAGTATAAAGATGCTCCAGGAATCTCGTTGGTCAGGGAGATGAACGCCTCTCGTCAGGGGCGTCTCGTATAAATTATTTCAAAACTCTCTTGGGATCGGAAGGTATTCGACGATGGTGCAAGGAGATGGCGGACTGTGAATTCATCAGGTGCGACTTTCTTGTGGAATCTGTGATCATTTACCGGATGAATTGGTGCATTCGAATCCCTTGAAAGCACGATGGTTCGACCCTTAAATATGATGAAGTGGTCTTCGATTGATCTAAAGGTTCAGGTCAAAGATGGGTCACAAAACCCCCCATACCCAAAGGGTCGTACAGTCGAGCTACAGGCTCTCAAATGAGTTCATTCTACACCCAATTATTTTTTCCCTTAAAATTTTTTTTTTTCCCTTAAGAAAAAAAAAAAGTTTATTGACAGGTCCTGAAGGGGAGTAAAACAATACGATAAGATAACAGTCCAATGCCACTACCTGAATTGGGGAATCATACGACCGATAAATATTTTGTGGAAAAAAAAAACTTGCTTTACCTTAGAATATTATTATTATCTGTGATAGTATAGTGACCATTAACAATGATCCGTACACAGACTTGCCTTATACTACTACTGCAGGGGATGTAAAGCTCCTAAACACACACTCTGTATAGTGTGTGCAAGAAGGAAGACAAAATAAGTGACCACAATAAAACAAACACATCTGTTATGATACTTCAAGCAACCAGTCTTATTCTATCAGATTCTGGCAACTGCCAAGTGAAAAGTGTGTGTGTGTGTGTCTGTGTGTGTGTGTGTGTGTGTGTGTGTGTGTGTGTGTGTGTGTGTGATTATCATTTGCAATTACTATTTCTGAGTTTAGAAGAGAGAGTTTCACGCTTGTGTTGTTCCGTTTCTTAAAATCGTACACATACCGCGTTTTAAACCTATACGCACACATCCATACAATCATATACGCACAACGTAGCTTACGCCAGTTACCCACGCACCGACCAACGTCGGAAGATAAAACAGGTGGACTGGCACTAAGATTGCTGTGCTGTCCGGTACTCGAACCCGGGTCCGTTAGATTGGTGGGTCGCATTGCTAAGCACACTGCACTCCAGAGGCATGAGTGTGAGTGTGTGTGTGTGTGTGTGTGTGTGTGTGTGTGTGTGTGTGTGTGTGAAAGGCCAGGTCATCATACCCACGGGTTGCACGATCGTGCTCAAGTGTCGCACGGTCGTGCTCAAGGGGGTCGCACGGTTGTGCTCAAGGGATCCACAGGGTCGTGCTCAAGGGGTCCACAGGGTCGTCCTGAAGAGGGTCATTCGATCGTTGTTTAAAAGGGGGTCGCGCCGTCGCAATGAAGGGGTCATTTCTACTACCGATAGACAACATGCACACTTACAAAACATTCCCATCTGTATCAGGGAAGGTGAGAGAGAGAGAGAGAGAGAGAGAGAGAGAGAGAGAGAGAGAGAGAGAGAGAGAGAGAGAGAGAGAGAGAGAGAGACCTGCACGGAACAGCTATTAACAGCTTAATGATCCACAACCCAGAACCCGTAACATTACCCGCCGCACATACATAATCAACAAACCATCTTTCATTAAATCCTTTTTTTTTTCTCTATCTCTTTTCTTTTCGATTCTCGAAACGTCCTCGTGTCTCGCCGCGACCACAGACCAAGACCGGCCTCCATCGCCTGACAACCGCACGGTCCAGCGAGACCTGGAGCGTAAGGGAGATTCTCCACCTTAGCTTTGGGAGGTGGCTTAGCCCCGTGTTGGCCCGAGGGACGAGAACAGGGATCACAGCGTCGTTATACACAAGATGGCAACAGAAAATGAGGAATTTGAGTCGAGGTGACCATAGATAAGTTCAGTCAGACACGGGGAACCGGTATGCAAGGGTGGGTGTGGGGAAGGGGCTGAGGGGGGGAGGGGGTAAGTGTGGAGGAAGAGTATATTGTGGGGGAAGGGAAAGAGTTGCAAGTGTGGTGGGTGGTGGGGAGATATGAGGAACTGTAGTAACGTGTGGAAGGAGCAGCAGTGTGGGAAGAGTGGTGTGGGAGAGGAGAGGTGTGGAAGAGGAGCAATGTGGGATAGAGTTACTGCGAGAAAGGATGAGAGGGGAAAAAAACGCTGTGAATACGGAGGAAAGGACTTATGTTGAGGAGGAGGAAGAAGAGGTGTGGTCGAGGAGGGAAGAGCATCGGCGGTGGGGAAAGGTGCAGTGTGAGGAAGAGGAGGAGGAGGAGGAGCAGGAAGAGGACCGTACAGGTGAAGCTAAGCCGGAGAGGAAGAAGGGAAGGAAGACGAGATGGTTCTTGGAGGCCAAGGGGGAAAAGGAGTAGTGTGGTGAGGGAGCACAATGAGGGGCATGGGGTAGGAAGGAGCACACAGACGCCTAGCTGGTAAAACCTTTGAGGCAATCTGTCATCCCCTTTTGCTCTTCGACCTACAGCAAGGATGGGTACTGTATGACACGCTCGCCGTACTCCATGACACACTCGCCGTCTTTTATCCACAACAAATAAAAGAGGATAACCATGATACAGAATCAATGCTGAAGCACAACCAGTATCGCCTCCATACACGGAGAACCCGAGACGTTTCTTCTCGCCTTCTCAGTACGACAGAGTTCGTCAAACATCTTCGATCTGTGCATTCCTACTTGTCTCACCCAAGTCTCACTCCACGTCACGCGGGGACAGTCTTCCATCTATCCCTCGAGGATGAAGTCTTAGGGGTCGACCAAGATTAACTGAGTACATCGAAGAAAGGTAATGTGTTGTGGTTCATTATTTTTTTTCATCCCGCATCGAAGTCAGCTGCCGAGGTTTGGCCCCCTTGTGTTCGCTAATGCGAGAAACGTGTTCCCGTTTGTACTCCAGAGGGATGCGAACTTCAGAAGCTGGGTTTCAACTTGTGGACACGACCAGAGGATCTTATCGAAAATTGACGTGCACGGGAAATGAATTATTGATCATTTGTAAACACGACACACGACGTCAAAATAACGACACTTCTTTCTTGTCCTTAATCAAGATGTCTCGGCGATATATATATATATATAATATATATATATATATATATATATATATATATATATATATATATATATATATATATATATATATATATATATATATATATTCCTATGAGTCCAAGGGGAAAATGAAACACGAAAAGTTCCCAAGTGCACTTTCGTGTAATAATCACATCATCAGGGGAGACACAAGAGAGAAATAAAACAGTCAGTTGATATACATCGAAGAGACGGAGCTAGGACGCCATTTGGTAAACATGTTTATATATATATATGCCTTACGTCTAACGTCAGTGTTATGCAAACTCTTTTGGGTTCGAATGTATGCCAAAAAAAAAATTTCGTCTGGGTCCTCTAACCTGGAACGCGAGAGGACCGGCGTGGGACGGAGGGCGTTCTAGCCATGTCCATGATCGTACGCTGTCCCTTAACGCGTCGTTCCTCCACTTCGGCTTCCCGATAAATATCGATGTCCGTTATCGGTAACAGGTTTGTGGAAAAAGAATACATCTTCGTCCTCCTTTTTTCTCTTTACGCTAAAGTGGAGAATTTCAAAAGCTTTTGGCTTTTAGCTTTTAAAAGTATATATATATCTCTATGACGCTTTTCTGGTTCCTATCTTTTTTTTTCTCTCTCTCTCAAAGTATTTGCATACAGCGGTCTCATAAGCGCCACTATCATATACCCAAAAATTTAATGAAGTCATAGAGAGGACACAGCAATCGACGAAACACCCCCGTTAAAAATCACTGGACGGGACAGTCACCCAATACACAGCCCAGGGCAATAACCATACGAACCACCCATTCGACCCTAACCTCGAACACTTCACCACCCATTCCCGGAAAGGTGTCATCAACTTCGTTTCAAAGAAAACGCCACTACTTTACCGTTTTCGTTAACATTGTGTTCCTATTCAGGTGTGTCTTAACTGTAGCGCATGTTCAACAAGTTCTTGAGGCCTCCGTATGAAACGGGAGCATTTACTTTTCAGGATGAATGGATGGAGAAGTACTCCAGCTCTTGCCCCCCCTTCAATTTCGATGATTTTCCAATAACATGGGAGGGGTTCCCCGCGCGGGGTTAAAGAGGGGAGGCGGTGGGGTTCGGTCTTCCTCCTGTCTGACTTTCCTGTTGAGGTAATATTCGTCGGGGGAGAGAAACGTATTGTACTTCCCACACGGGTTATGACGTCAAGGTAGAGGGCTTTAGAGGGAGGTAAGTGTAGAGAGGAAGGAGGGAGGGAGGGAGGGAGCGTACATGGCACATGCAGACGAGGCAGGGAAGTGCTGGGGAGAATAGGCGTAAAGGGAGATTAGGGAGAAAGGGGTGTAGAACGGTGAAGTGAGAGATGATAGGGCGTTAAGAGAGGGACGAAGGGTAGAAAACGGAAATTGTGTGGTGTGAAAGGGCGTAAAAGAAAGAAGTGGAGAGGGGAAAGGATGTAAATGGGAAAAGATTGGAAGAGGGGAGAAGCAGAAGGCAAGAGAAAAGGTGGCGAAATAAGATGAAGATGAAGATGAGGAAGAAGAAGAAGATGAAGAAGAAGATGAAGAAGAAGAAGAAGAAGAAGAAGAAGAAGAAGAAGAAGAAGAAGAAGAAGAAGAAGAAGAAATCAAAATGAGGATCTTCTAAATGTCCGTGGGTTAGTGTGTGAGGGATGAGGAAGGGATGAGGGAGGAATGAGGAGAGACAGAGTGTTGGAGATGGTGAGGCAGTGGTTGAGGGAGTAATGGCTGGGTGAAGGATCATCCTTGAAGACAAGCTACAGAGTCTACAGCCTTGAAAGACGAGTCAACTTGAGGTAATGCTCCACATACACGATACTTTCCTAACTTTGCCCCAGACATCTGAGGAGTATTCTAATCTACACCAAGTCATTATTCAAGGAAGCATCCTCACTTGACCCTAGTTACTTTCAAAAAGTGTCCTTGATTTACCCCCTGATATATAAGAACTACCTCAAATATCCTTCAGGTAACTAAAAAGTATCATAACTTTACCACCCACGTAACTATAGACGTATTCTAACTTTGCCTCCAGACACTTACAAAGTATCTTAACTTTTCCCCTAAAGACACTTGAGAGGGACTGTACCCTCCTAACTTTGCATACTGTCAACAGGTCACTCATCATACCACTTGGTTTTTATCAAGTCAATAACTGGTGCCCAAAATCCTTGTGCCTTCGGTGCGACGCTGTCATCCTCTCCTGTGCCCCACTACCACCAACAGGATGGGCGGGAGTGCACCATAATAAATTCGCTGGCCTCATTTTTTTTTCTTTCTTTTTGTTTTTTTTGCGTTGAAGAGAGAGAGAGAGAGAGAGAGAGAGAGAGAGAGAGAGAGAGAGAGAGAGAGAGAGAGAGAGAGAGAGCAAAAAAAAAATACGAAGAATAATATCTAATCAAATTCAGCCCCAAGTTACTGCGTCATAACTTTGGAAGCGTGAGCTGAGTGAGAGAGAGAGAGAGAGAGAGAGAGAGAGAGAGAGAGAGAGAGAGAGAGAGAGAGAGAGAGAGAGAGAGAGAGATTGGGCAGGGGGAAGGGTGTGTGTGTGTGTGTGTGTGTGTGTGGGAGATGTCCGGATGGTTGGAGTTATCTGATCGTAGGAACACAGGTGACCCCGCTAGGTCGACAGATAAAAGGTCGACGGGCTTAGGCTCAGTGACCTGGGCTGAGAGAGAGAGAGAGAGAGAGAGAGAGAGAGAGAGAGAGAGAGAGAGAGAGAGAGAGAGAGAGAGAGAGCACTACTCCCGTGCAAAAGGACGCCGGTCCCATCTACGTCCCATTTTCACCCTCCCATCTTAATCACATTGTCGACAGGGGTATCAAAAGGCACCCTGATCCTTCGTCAGTATCAATGCAAGGCTCCTACATATTCTTGCCTTCGCTCCCTGGAGCACGAAGGGGCGGTGCGACCCTCGAACACGACGGTCCGACCCTCGAACACGACGGTACGACCCTCGAACACGACGGTACGACCCTCGAACACGACGGTACGACCCTCGAACACGACAGTGCGACCCTTGAACACGACAGTGCGACCCTCGAACACGACGGTGCGACCCTTGAACACGACAGTGCGACCCTTGAACACGACAGTGCGACCCTTGAACACGACAGTGCGACCCTCGAACACGACGGTACGACCCTCGAACACGACAGTGCGACCCTTAAACACGACGGTACGACCCTTGAACACGACGGTACTACCCTCGAACACGACGGTACTACCCTCGAACACGACGGTACGACCCTTGAACACGACGGTGCGACCCTTGAAAACGATGGTACGATCCTTGAACACGACGGTGCGACCCTTGAACACGACGGTGCGACCCTTGAACACGACGGTACGACCCTGGAGCACGACATTAATACCCTGACGTACGAGAGTATGATCTTTGGCTATGATACCGTGACCTTCCCTTTGACCCTTCAAGGTTAAGGTCAAAAGACAAGCAATCGTACGCAAGGGGTCGCCCTGTCATGTTCAAGGTTCGTGCCGTCATGTTCAAGGTTCGTACCATCGTGTTCAAGGTTCGTACCGTTGTTTTTCAAGGGTCGTCCCGCTGCTCTCAAGGGTTTAAGATAACAACATATAAGATCTTTTTTAGGCAGACTAACCAGCGTACAAAAAATTACGACTCTTTTCCCCTCAACAGAGGGATTCTCTTGTTTTTTCCAGTAAGTAAATATGTCTATATATATATACATATACATATACATATATATATATATATATATATATATATATATATATATATATGCCACCCGTTAGCAAAAAATTTTGCAAATTTCTCCCGATCCGTTTCAAGCTCAGCTTGTGCAATTAAAACACGACTGGTACGCTTCGTGGTCGAACATATTCGCGT
>NC_092237.1:55886207-55888707 GCF_036320965.1 Panulirus ornatus | reverse complement strand
ACTGCCCTTGAGGGCGACGGTACGGACCTTGAAGGCGACAGCACGGACCTTGAGAGCGACGGTGCGACCCGTGAGCACGACGGTAAAGACCTTACACTATCATGACCTGGCCTTTGACGTGACCCTGTCCATCATACCCGAGGGTCGTACCGTCGTGCTCAACGGTCGTACCGTCGTGCCCACAGAGTCATTCAACATTCGGAAAATGACTTTACTCGGCACTCAAATGTCTCTTGACCCTTTGTCTGTACTTCCTCAACTCAAGACTTATCACCGCCAGTCTTAAAGTCTTCAGCGCCTTCTTCCGCCTTTCCCCTACACACCCCTTTGGCACCGCATCTCCATACGGTGCCCTGAGAAGACGCCCGCTGTCGAAACCCCAGATGCTTACGAAAGCCTCAGTTGGCCACAGAAACCTCACTTTCCCTTTTAATCGTCCATCTTATATCAAACCTAATGAACACTCTTCCATTGCCCATATAGAGATTCATCGACCATCGCAGGCATTTCAAGGCGTATGCCAGAGAGAACATAGTCTGAGCGGGCCATCAATAACACATCAGATGTATTCCAAGTACACATTCAATTACCCCTCGCCGTTCGTGTATCTTTAATACCAACAAGGTATTAAGATAATCATATAATCATGGTATTCAGCCCCATAACCATATGATCAGCATATCATAACCGTATCAGAAGCACATAGTAAAAAGACTATAACTATAATCTCTAAAAGACAACCATAACTTCTCACAAGAGTAAGTCATACACACGTGTAAAACTCAACAACAATAGCTGCCATGTACACAGGAAATACAATTCTAATAACACGAATTATCAGAGAACAGTAACTGCAACGCAGCCAAAAATATTATTCGATCCACATAAGATTAACATGAATTATAATACACATGTGGCAATAATATTCACACACGAGAACAACCATGAAAAGAACGTGACTGGCTTGTATGCGAAACAAAAAATAAAAAAAAGTAATGAAATAAAGGCGCAAAAAAAAAAAATGCAACACAAAACTACACATTAAAAAAAATCTCATAAAAAGGTGGCAGAAAAACAGAGAAAACAATGATGAAATCTGGACGACTGAAAACGCTAAAACGTACACACAACTTTGAATACAAAGAAAACAATACTCGGTTTCAAAAACGTGCAAATCGTTCCGCGAAACATGGCGAACCAAAACCACGACGCTCAGGTAGGAGTCGTCTGTTAAGATTTCCTGTAGACTTGGGCCAGGCATTTCCTTGGGCAAGACCTTTGCCTGCATCCCTCGACCGTTCATAACAACGGCCGGGGCCCCTGGTGCACAGGGGCGTCCGCAGGAGGAGGAGGAGGAGGAGGAGGAGGATGAGAAAGAGGAGGTACCACCCAATCCCCTTGTAGGAGAAGGGTCCAGTCCTTCGCTAGTAATATACGATGGGAATTTTGGTCCATGGGCGAAGGAGGGATGGGCTAAAAGCTCTCAGTGGTGGGGGGTGACGACGGTCTGCAAGACCTGGAGGGTCGGTCATCCACGAAGACTGATGATGACGGACGACTTGCCACGCGAAGATGACCACGGACGACGCACGAGGACGACCAAAGGAACGTCAGACGAAAACGACTTTAAGGACGAGAAACACAAAAAAAAAACGACTTCTTGTCAGCAAAGACGACCAGAGACAACACAACACACGAAGACCAGCGAGTCAATAGAAGCGAACGGCAAAAGGACGGCGACAAAGAAAGTGACAAAGACACAGACCAAACAAATACAATGACACCTAAAGAGCAAACACTTCTGCCTCGTCTGAATATACACTGCCACCACGAGTCGTTCAGCACACGATATTGACGATATTCCATACATGAAAAAAAAATTCATACAAACTGCAACATGAACGTATCGATAAAGATAACAAATAGATGAGGAAAATGAATGAGACAATAGCGACAATGACATAAATCCATATTCCATAAGTCACGACCGTAACGTAAAAGAATTATGAGATCTGTTAAATACATCACAGACTGCAATGGAACTTAACATCAAATAATCCAGTCATTTCGACCACCATACCGTCTGTACCCAGTAACCACTACTTAAGTCATCAAATTAGTGGTAATTATGCAAATGACCAGCATCTATACCTCTGGGGTGTAAAATTTACCTGTGGTTATGCTATCCTGGCCATGTACTCACTATATATACCACGCACATCTACCTAAAAACGCCCATGCACTCACACACACACACACACACACACACACACACACACACACACACACACACATATATATATATATATATATATATATATATATACATCACACATACATGAATACACATAAACACAAAAGAAGATATCAACACATCAACAAGTATAAACACACAAACCTATGCCAACGTAAACACACTGAAACACAAACACATTCAGGCGTGTCTATTGGTAGAGCAAACCCCCCTAATCCCCTTCCATCCCCAATCCCCTTCCATCCC
>NC_092237.1:55863707-55881207 GCF_036320965.1 Panulirus ornatus | reverse complement strand
GCACTCAGGGTTAAGATTAAGGATAGATGGCTGCACTCTGGGTCATGATTAAGGATAGATGGTTGCACTCAGGGTCAAGATTAAGGATAGATGGTTGCACTCTGGGTCATGATTAAGGATAGATGGTTGCACTCAGGGTTAAGATTAAGGATAGATGGTTGCACTCTGGGTCATGATTAAGGATAGATGGTTGCACTCAGGGTCAAGATTAAGGATAAATGTTTGCACTCAGGGTCAAGATTAAGGATAGATGGCTGCACTCAGGGTCAAGATTAAGGATAGACGGATGTACTCAGGGTCAAGATTAAGGATAGATGGTTGCACTCAGGGTTAAGATTAAGGATAGATGGTTGCACTCTGGGTCATGATTAAGGATAGATGGTTGCACTCAGGGTCAAGATTAAGGATAAATGTTTGCACTCAGGGTCAAGATTAAGGATAGATGGCTGCACTCAGGGTCAATATTAAGGACAGATGGTTGCACTCAGGGTCAAGATTAAGGATAGACTGTTGAACTCAGGGTCAAGATTAAGGATAGACTGTTGCACTCAGGGTCATGATTAAGGATAGACTGTTGAACTCAGGGTCAAGATTAAGGATAGACTGTTGCACTCAGGGTCATGATTAAGGATAGATGGTTGCACTCAGGGTCAAGATTAAGGATAGATGGCTGCACTCAGGGTCAATATTAAGGATAGATGGTTGCACTCAGGGTCAAGATTAAGGACAGATGGTTGCACTCAGGGTCAAGATTAAGGATAGACTGTTGAACTCAGGGTCAAGATTAAGGATAGACTGTTGCACTCAGGGTCATGATTAAGGATAGACTGTTGAACTCAGGGTCAAGATTAAGGATAGACTGTTGCACTCAGGGTCATGATTAAGGATAGACTGTTGCACTCAGGGTCATGATTAAGGATAGACTGTTGAACTCAGGGTCAAGATTAAGGATAGATGGCTGCACTCAGGGTCAATATTAAGGATAGATGGTTGCACTCAGGGTCAAGATTAAGGATAGATGGTTGCACTCAGGTCAAGATTAAGGATAGATGGTTGCACTCAGGGTCAAGATTAAGGATAGATGGTTGCACTCAGGGTCAAGATTAAGGATAGATGGTTGCACTCAGGGTCAAGATTAAGGATAGATGGCTTGCACTCAGGGTCATGATTAAGGATAGATGGTTGCACTCAGGGTCAAGATTAAGGATAGATGGTTGCACTCAGGGTCAAGATTAAGGATAGACTGTTGCACTCAGGGTCAAGATTAAGGATAGACTGTTGCACTCAGGGTCAATGATTAAGGATAGACTGTTGCACTCAGGGTCAAGATTAAGGATAGACTGTTGCACTCAGGGTCATGATTAAGGATAGACTGTTGCACTCAGGGTCATGATTAAGGATAGACTGTTGCACTCAGGGTCATGATTAAGGATAGACTGTTGCACTCAGGGTCATGATTAAGGATAGACTGTTGCACTCAGGGTCATGATTAAGGATAGACTGTTGCACTCAGGGTCAAGATTAAGGATAGATGGTTGCACTCAGCAAGATTAAGGATAGACTGTTGCACTCAGGGTCAAGATTAAGGATAGACTGTTGAACTCAGGGTCAAGATTAAGGATAGACTGTTGCACTCAGGTCAAGATTAAGGATAAATGTTTGCACTCAGGGTCAATATTAAGGATAGATGGCTTGCACTCAGGGTCATGATTAAGGATAGACTGTTGCACTCAGGGTCAAGATTAAGGATAGACTGTTGAACTCAGGGTCAAGATTAAGGATAGACTGTTGCATCAGGGTCAAGATTAAGGATAAATGTTTGCACTCAGGGTCAATATTAAGGATAGATGGCTTGCACTCAGGGTCAAGATTAAGGATAAATGTTTGCACTCAGGGTCATGATTAAGGATTAGATGGTTGCACTCAGCAAGATTAAGGATAGATGGCTTGCACTCAGGGTCATGATTAAGGATAGATGTTGCACTCAGGGTCAAGATTAAGGATAAATGTTTGCACTCAGGGTCATGATTAAGGATAGATGGCTGCACTCAGGGTTCATGATTAAGGATAGATGGTTGCACTCTGGGTCATGATTAAGGATAGACTGTTGCACTCAGGGTCAAGATTAAGGATAGACTGTTGCACTCAGGGTCATGATTAAGGATAGACTGTTGCACTCAGGGTCATGATTAAGGATAGACTGTTGCATCAGGGTCATGATTAAGGATAGACTGTTGAACTCAGGGTCAAGATTAAGGATTGATGGCTGCACTCAGGGTCAATATTAAGGATAGATGGTTGCACTCAGCAAGATTAAGGATAGATGGCTGCATCAGGGTCAAGATTAGGATAGATGGCTGCATCAGGGTCAAGATTAAGGATAGGTGGCTGCACTCAGGGTCAAGATTAAGGATAGATGGTTGCACTCAGGGTCAGATTAAGGATAGACTGTTGCACTCAGGGTCATGATTAAGGATAGACTGTTGCATCAGGGTCATGATTAAGGATAGATGGCTTGCACTCAGGGTCAATATTAAGGATAGATGGCTGCACTCAGGGTCAAGATTAGGATAGATGGTTGCATCAGGGTTCATGATTAAGGATAGATGTTGCACTCAGGGTCAGATTAAGGATAGATGGTTGCATCAGGGTCAAGATTAGGATAGATGGTTGCACTCAGGGTCAGATTAAGGATAGATGGCTGCACTCAGGGTCAAGATTAAGGATAGATTGGTTGCACTCAGGGTCATGATTAAGGATAGACTGTTGCATCAGGGTCATGATTAAGGATAGACTGTTGCACTCAGGTCAAGATTAAGGATAGACTGTTGAACTCAGGGTCAAGATTAAGGATAGACTGTTGCACTCAGGTCAAGATTAAGGATAGACTGTTGCACTCAGGTCAAGATTAAGGATAGACTGTTGCACTCAGGGTCAATATTAAGGATAGATGGTTGCACTCTGGGTCATGATTAAGGATAGACTGTTGCACTCAGGTCAAGATTAAGGATAGACTGTTGCACTCAGGTCAAGATTAAGGATAGACTGTTGCACTCAGGGTCAATATTAAGGATAGATGGCTTGCACTCAGGGTCATGATTAAGGATAGACTGTTGCACTCAGGGTCATGATTAAGGATAGACTGTTGCACTCAGGTCAAGATTAAGGATAGACTGTTGCACTCAGGTCAAGATTAAGGATAGACTGTTGCACTCAGGTCAAGATTAAGGATAGATGGCTTGCACTCAGGGTCAAGATTAAGGATAGACTGTTGCACTCAGGTCAAGATTAAGGATAGACTGTTGCACTCAGGGTCAATATTAAGGATAGATGGCTGCACTCAGGGTTCATGATTAAGGATAGACTGTTGCACTCAGGGTCAAGATTAGGATAGATGGTTGCACTCTGGGTCATGATTAAGGATAGATGGCTGCACTCAGGGTTCATGATTAAGGATAGACTGTTGCACTCAGGGTCAAGATTAAGGATAGACTGTTGCACTCAGGTCAAGATTAAGGATAGACTGTTGCATCAGGGTCAAGATTAAGGATAGACTGTTGCACTCAGGGTCAATATTAAGGATAGATGGCTGCACTCAGGGTCAAGATTAAGGATAGACTGTTGCACTCAGGGTCATGATTAAGGATAGACTGTTGCATCAGGGTTCATGATTAAGGATAGATGTTGCACTCAGGGTCAAGATTAAGGATAGACTGTTGCACTCAGGGTCAAGATTAAGGATAGACTGTTGCACTCAGGGTCATAGATTAAGGATAGACTGTTGCACTCAGGGTCAAAGATTAAGGATAGACTGTTGAACTCAGGGTCAAGATAAGGATAGATGGTTGCACTCAGCAAGATTAAGGATAGACTGTTGCATCAGGGTCAAGATTAAGGATAGATGGTTGCACTCAGGGTCAAGATTAAGGATAGATGGTTGCACTCAGGCAAGATTAAGGATAGGTGGCTGCACTCAGGGTCAGGCCCCCAGGTTCTAGGCCCTGAGCCAAACCATCTATCCTGTGCCCCTGCCTGGCAGTATACATGCAAGGGACCATGTCCAACATTTAGTATAAGTGTCATGTGAATGTAACTGCGTTTCAGTGAGAGAGAGAGAGATGAGAGAGAGAGACAGACAGACAGAGACAGAGACAGAGAGAGAGAGAGAGGAGAAGAGAGGTGAGGTGAGGAGAGGAGAGGAGGAGGAGGAGAGAGGAGAAGAGAGGTGAGGAGAGGAGAGGTGAGGAGAGATGAGATAAGAGGAGGAGAGAGGAGAAGAGAGGTGAGGTGAGGAGAGGTGAGGAGAGGAGAGGTGAGGAGAAGTGAGGTGAAGTGAGGTGAAGTGAGGTGAGGTGAGGTGAAGTGAGGTGAAGTGAAGTGAGGAGAGGAGAGGAGAGGAGAGGTGGAGTGAGGTGAGGTGAGGTGAGAAGAGGAGAGAGTGTGCAAGGAGTTGGTTTCACCCTTGATCGTCAATATCCTGCCTCACAGAAAACCAAATCAGAATCCCTCCCCGTTCTAGCTCAGACCTCAGCGAACACAACGTTTCCAATGTGATCAACGTTCCCAAGCGCTGACAAACAAACAGGTGGTGGTGCGACGCGCAACCCTTCTTAAATCCCCCGATTAAATCCCTGTTTTTCTTCTTCAATTTTTTTTCCCCCACACCCCCCCCAGTTCATACGTCCTCCCCTCCTCTTCCTTCCCTCCCCGTCCCCCCACATATAATCATCTGGCTCATCAACTGACACCAATTAGGACGACCCTCTCCTCCTCCTCCTCCTCCTCCTCCTCCTCCTCCTCTCCTCTCTCTCCCCACCACCACCACCACAGCCGACCCGTCGATGAGTTCGTTCCGAGGAGGAGGGGGAGGAGGAGGAGGAGGCCAAGATGGCGCGCCGATAGGTCACGCACCTCGGGGGGTCCAGCCCTGGATGGTGAGGTGGGGGTGTACCACCAGCCGGCATGCTGACCTAAGGTCACACCCAGCTCTCTTGAGCCTACGGCTCTGGCAGGTGTCCTGCTGACCTTACCTTACCTCAACTCCCTCGCTGGTCCGGCTCACACCACAGGTCAAGGCCTCCCCTCCCTTTTATACTCCAGCAGACACCACCAGCCCCCTTTTGAACTGACTGAGTCTCGTCATTGAGGAATTGCTCTTCACCAACAAACAACCCAGTCGTCTCCTGCTGGTGGGGGTCAGCCCCGATCACGAGAGAGTTAGGCATGGCAGGACACAGCTCCTGTCCTCGACCAGAAAAAGGCTACTGGAATCCTTCTTCCTCCTCCTGTCTTTCCCTAGTCCTTCTAACCTTTCCTCCTTTAAGATTCAGGTCTATAATAAACACCCAAGAGGTAATAATCTTCTTTTTTTTCATTCTTTTTCTCTTTTTTTCTCTCTTTCTTTAAGATGGCTATATTTAAAGTTTTTTTTTCACTCGTTTCATTTTGGATACTGCATAAAAGAAATGAGTTCTCCACATCAGCTCACCCACGATCTGGGTCAGTCAGGGTTCGAATCCCCAGTGTAGGGAGACCTTGAGCTCCACTACCCATTTGTTCTCTTACGAACTGCTAAATGATCATTATTTTTTCTATCATTACTTCTAGTATCATCATTTCAATGATATATTCATCATTATCATAATTCAATGATACATTCATCATTATCATTATCATTATTTCAATGATATATTCATCATCATCATTATCATTATCTTAATGATATATTCATCATTATCATTATAATCACGATTTCTATTATCAATCGTATGATTACTATCCTTGTCATTATTATTATCATAAGAACTGATTATCTACGAGTGTGATATAAAAGTGTGAGTCTGTCTTGGGGGGAAAGTGTGTGATATACTTTACCTGGGACTCGTTCACGTCACTTTTAATGTACCACAGGAGACTTGAAAATATGTCAAAGGATACTCAAGTGAACCAGGGTTTCATAAGTGACACTCACTGTACCATAAGACTCTGATGTACCGTAGGACATACTCAAGTGTACCACAGTGTACCACAGACAGCTAGACCCTCAGTGTAGGTACCTTTAAGGTGACCAGAAACACAAGTGGACAAACAACCAAATTAGACCACAAAGAACAGTTCAAACAATCATGGATAAACACACACCTTGTACTCTGGGGTATTAAAATGCTTAAACGATCTCTCGTGTGTACGTAAACATAATCAGAGATAAATAGAAAAATTTTCTGTATTACCAGTTTTCTTCGTATCTGTTTGTCTATCTACCTCTGTTTATTCACCAGTCTATTCAATCTATCTATCTAACCATATATATATATATATATATATATATATATATATATATATATATATATATATATATATATATATAGATAGATAGATAGATAGATAGATAGATAGATAGATAGATAGATAGATAGATAAATAGATAGATAGATAGATAGATAGATATAGACAGATAAACAGAGGGATAGATAGACAGATGTATAATAAAACACCAAAACAGATTCGCCAGGAAAGATGAAGTGCCGAAATAAATCGTGAGAGCAAACGGAAAGAGAGAGAGAGAGAGAGAGAGAGAGAGAGAGAGAGAGAGAGAGAGAGAGAGAGAGAGAGAGAGAGAGAGAGAGAGAGAGAGAGCAGCAGCAGCTCCTCCTCCTCCTCCTCCTCCTCACGGGAGGGAGGGGGCGGTGGGGGTAGGTAACCAACACTGTGCCTCATCTTCACTGCTTTTAATTATGGATCCACAGCAAACCGCCCGGCTGTTGACTGGGAGCACACAAGAATCTGCCCACTCCACCATTTTAGGCACCTTGTGGCAAGATGCTAACAAGAACACACTTTAATTTTCCAAACCCTCCCCCCCTACATACAGCATCCTGGCTTCCCCCCTCTTTCCCCCAAAGCATCCCCTCACCCCCCTTACATACAGCATCCTGGCTTTTCCCCTTAACACACACACACACACCCCTCACCTCATCCCACACTTAAACCGTATTTTAAGGAAATAAAAATAAGCTAAGGGTGGAAAAATAAGGTTTTTAAAAAAAAATGGAGTTCATTTCTCAATGGGGGTGGAAAAAGAAAGTTCTAAATCATTCTGGAGGAGAAAACTGAAAATCTTGGTTGGCTCTGCACTTTCCTCTCGCTAGGCTGACTGCACACCTTAAGCCTTAGCCTCATTTTCGCTCTTTGTGGAGGAGGAGGAGGAGGAGCAAAAAAAAGAGACACACAGCTTACCTGAACATGAACCACCATCCTGTGTTGCCTCAACTTCCCATCGCCCTACTCAAGATTCTATAAGAAGAAGAAGAAGAAGAAGATGAAGACGAAGAAGAAGAAGGAAGAAGAAGAAGAAGAAGAAGAAGAAGAAGAAGAAGAAGAAGAAGAAGAAGAAGAAGAGGAAGAAGAAGAAGAAGAAGAAGAAGAAGAAGAAGAAGAAGGAAGAAGAAGAAGAGAAGAAGAAAAAGGAAGAAGAAGAAGAAGAAAAAGAAGAAGAAGAAGAAGAAGAAGAAGAAGAAGAAGAAGAAGAAGAAGAAGAAGAAGAAGAAGAAGAAGAAGAAGAAGAAGAAGAAGAAGAAGAAGAAGAAGAAGAAGAAGAAGAAGAGGAAGAAGAAGAAGAAGAAGAAAGAAGAAGAAGAAGAAGAAGAAGAAGAAGAAGAAGAAGAAGAAGAAGAAGAAGAAGAAGAGCTTAAAGGAATGAGCAACTAATACACAAAGAAGTCCAGTAGTGTTTAGAAAAGAAAACAAAAAAAATCTTGAAATTATTGTTCTCAAGAATTTTTTTTCCCCTCCTCGATGCAATTTAGAATATTCCTTACACACTGACATTAGGAAGACATATTTACCTTCACGACACAAAACGGAAGATGAGTATAAACACTTCTTTCCTCGAAGTCAAAATGAAAAAAAAAGGAAAAAAAATTATATCAAAAACATCAAAAAAAAAAAAAAAACCTTGTCTGAAAATGTAAATTACTTATCCTGCAGGAAAGAAAAAACTGAAGAAGAATACTCTTCCTCTTATTCCCAAGATTAAAAGAAAGAAACTGTGTAAAGACTCAAGAATGAAAAAGAAGAAGAGGAGGAGGAGCAGCAGGAGCAGCAGCAGCAGTAGCAGGGAGGGAGGGGTGCCAAGGTATGTCACATAATTACCAGTGTCGCTCATTTAACAAGGACGTCGACCCAAAAGAGAGTCAAAAGAGAAGACGCGAGTTGAATGGAACAGGCATAGAGCACCTGGCCTGTTCGCCGGGCACAATCCCTACTGTCGCCGGCCCATTGAGCAGCAAGTTTAATTTTGTGTGGGACTGGCGCTCAGCAAACTAGGGCACAGTTGGGCCTTTGTCAGGCCAAGCCAAAGGCAGGCTCGTTAGTAGCCCCGGCTGGCGAGGAGAGGGAGGCGAGCTCGAATGTGTTGACATGTGACCTGGTGGTGTGGTGGTGGTGGTGGTAGTCGTCATGCCTGAGGAAGGGATGGGGAGGGAAGAATGGAGGGTGTTGAGAGGGAGGGAGAGGTGGTAGTGGTATTATCAGTAGTGACAGAAGTATTCAAGTAGGTTGTTGGTCATGGTAGAGGATCATCATGTGATGCTGACGTGTGGTGGTGGTAGTGTGGTAGTTGATTCTAGTGGTACTGATAAACGCTGTTGTTGGTAGTAATAGTGGTAGTGGTTGTAGCAGGAGGTGTTCGTAGTGGTAGTTGTGTGTTCACTACAGTGGCACATTCAACGACAGTGTATTCATCCAATATTTGATGTTTGTATAAAAGAAACTTCCGTACAGGTTTCTGTTAATGAGGAGCTATCAGAACGAAGACTAATTAACATGTCAGTGTATGTCTTTAAATGCCTACCTCCAACCATTTGTTTTGAGAGACAGGCAGCAATAGGAATACGACAGTTCTCACAAGGAAGTAAATGGTACAAAAACATGAAATAACTAAAGGTACACATATAAACATGAATATAATGTTTACATTAACGATGCAAAATATAAAATCATAGGTAAATGTAAAAAGATACTTAGGATAAACAGTTCAAAAAACTGATGAAAATACTTCCCTGATACATTAGAAAATCTCCCAGAACACTGTCTCCCATATACAATACATAAGACACCCACAGTGTCAGAATCTCCCACTACCTGTTCGCAAAGTTCATGTGATCAACTGACTGTAAAGAAACCACAGGAGAAGCACTTACCCACACGCAGTGGTAGACAGTCCTCATGGTATGGGTATGGGCAGAGGCGCTGCAGCGGTGGTCAGCGGAGACGAGGGGCGTGGAAGATCCCGTCCCTCCCTGGGTCAACGTTGTGAGTTCACGACACAGCACAGTACCACACTCACGCACGCACACACACACACACTCACACACACACTCACACACACACACACACACACACACTCACAGATGCAACTGGCCTGGCCTATCGAACTCTGTGACACTTTCAAAAGGCCATCTCACATTTTCTTGTGGGTTTCATACTCACAACGAGAGAACACTTGGGTCTTCTTTAGGTCATTGTCTTTGGGTGGGTGTGATGACCGCTGTTTTCGCTCTGGTCATTTTCAAGAACCTGAACTTTTGGAATTGATGGAATTCACTTCAATTTTTTTTTTTCTCTCTTCTTGACACAAACTCTGTATTACAAGAACGTTTCTGAAGTTTCAGGGATATTCATAGTGTCCTTGAATCACTATTACCCATCATTTCTGTAACGTGTACAAAGAGAAAGGGTTAGATATACCACTTCTTTTTCTTCTCTCTCTCTCACTGCTTAAGGGAATCACACGAGAAGGTCCTGTCCCAACAGAGAGAGAGAGACGCAAATCACCAATGTAAGTTTCAATTGGTCGCAACCTGAATACGTTCCTCTTGCGAACATAAACCACAACTGTGATGACGATGAGGTAAACAAAGAGGTAGGAGAGCGCGCGACCAGCCTGGAGAGGCTTGCCGGCCGACCGCCATGCCCGGCAAGAGTCCTTCCTGCGCCTGAAGAACACCTCCCTCGGCTGCAAGGGGAACCATGTCACGCCTTCCGGTAATTGTTGCCCCTCGCCAGGAGGAGCGAACGTGCTGTGCCTCCGTCAGCCTCATGCTTACATGAAGTTTGGAATATATATATATATATATATATATATATATATATATATATATATATATATATATATATATATATATATATATATACACATATATGTGATAGGACCCCACGAGTGTAGGATTCTCTCCCATTTAGGTAAGAAAAAGTTTGCAAATACGTTTTAAAAAAACACCTGAAATTATCTCAATATGACGGCAGAGGAGGATATACTGCTACGGGAATGCCACACCTATCTTTAAGAAAGTAGATAGGGAAACTGCGCTGAGCTATAGCTTAATCTCTCTCACGATTGTAGTCTATAAATTACTGTAATAGATATCTGGAAAGCGTACGCGGTACCTCTAGCTAAAGAGGAACTAACACGGATGCAGGGGGAACGGAATCATTCCTCGATGAACTTTACAACGGAACGAAAAAAAAAACAACTGGAGAAATGCCATACGCTGGTCTATACTGCAATCACATTTAAGTACAATGCTTAAGGAGATGTTTAGGAAACTACTGAGAGCGTATGTAGGGCAAAACTACGATATGAGCCTCCACTTTTGTCACTGAAGTTAAAGAAGAAGATATCAAATTAATAGAGAATGTCCAGGGGGATAGCAATCAAGAGATGATACCAGAATTTAAGAAAACTAAACAACAGTGAGAGAAGGTCAAAGGCCAAAAATCTGCCCATCAGGAAAGAGAGAAAAATTAGGACACACTTGATCACACAGCCTTTAAGCTTTTAAACCACTTCTACGAAAGATGCATGGATAGATTAACCATTGGCCATAGCATGAATTCAAGCAAGGCAGTTTTACAAAAAGATGTATTTAAATGCTGTTAGGATGTGGCTCATGAATGGAGCTCCCTCTCCATCCAGTGTAAGAAAAAAATATAAGACTCTTACTAATCACTAAAGAGCATATCAAGCCGATATTTTCACAGGCAACCAACTTCCAAAACTAAGATGCATTACGCGAGTTTAATCCCATTCTTCGAGGCTATCTCGGAAACTTTTCCCTCCTTAGACAAAATGTCTATGAGACTTTGCCCAAACCTCTGCTCATTAAGGTGCAAGCAGCGACGACACAACAGCTCATTTCAGGATCAAGCAGAGCCAGACGGCCTCCACACATGACATATATGTGGGTACAGACACACACATACTCTGGAGCAGCGTCCATGCACACACACACACACACACACACACACACACACACACACACACACACATAAACAAGAGAGAGCGTGCGTGCGTGCCAGTGTGTGTGTATGTGTGTGTGTGTGTGTGTGTGTGTGTGTGTGTGTGTGTGTGTGTGTGTGTGTGTGTGTGTGTGTGTGTCCTCTGCTAAACCAACAAGACACGGGGAAGACAGTAAAGTCCGTGTGCTGGTATTGTTGGTAATCCGTGCTGGCACAGTTGGCCCTAGGTGGTCCTCCTGGAGAGCGTTTGAGCTTACCAGTGTCACACCCAGAGGCCCCGGCCAATCCAGCTGTTACGGGCACGAAGGGAGAGATGCCTGGTACTTCTCTCCCTGCTCGTCTGGTATGAGAGCCCAGCTGAAGAAGAAGAAGAAGTGGAGGAGGAGGAGGAGGAGATGAAGAAGAAGAAGAAGAAGAAGAAGAAGAAGAAGAAGAAGAAGAAGAAGAAGAAGAAGAAGAAGAAGAAAAAAGAAGAAGAAGAAGAAGAAGAAGAAGAAGAAGAAGAAGAAGAAGAAGAAGAAGAAGAAGAAGAAGAAGAAGAAGAAGAAGAAGAAGAACAACAACAACAACAACAACAACAACAACAAGAAAGAGGAGGAGGAGGAGGAGAAAAAGAAGAAGAAGACGAGCAGGAGGAGGACCACTAGTGGTTGTGTCACGAGCGATGAACGCCTTGGATGATGGGTTGTGGGTTGTTGGGTGATTGTGGACACAAAAGACAGATGTGGATGACGAATGGATGAGACAGACGTAATGAGCGGAATGGAAGACGATTTAGACTGAACTGGAGTTGAGAATGGATGACGTGAGCAGTTGATGACAGAGAGACGGATGAAAGGAATAATCTTATCCTATTTACCTCTCTACGTTCTTCTCAAAGGTCGAGGAATGACAGCAATATTACTTAGAAACAAAAACGTATCACAAGTCATTGAGATAATCACCCAATGAAGGTACTAAATGATAACAAACATACTAATTGAAATCTAACTTTGGATTCTCTTATTCTCATAACCGTAACGAACTACCTTGCCACGCTATACTTTATTACAACGTAACATTCAAAATCGAAAGATATCAGTGTGCATTTAAGTATATCTAATTCTATTCGTATCTTCACTACATCATCTCAACAGGCTTTGAGAGCATGTCTTACGCATTCAAGGCTGATGGAATGAACAGAGTACTAAAGTTCCTAATGAACTTTCTTGACCGAAAGGTCCACTAAGCTAAGGTAAAGGAGGTGGGAGATGCAAAGTGCCCAGGTCAGCTTAGACACCCGGGTCAACCAGAACACCTGAATCAACTTGAAGAACTTGGTACAACTTAAACCCCGTGGAACCTTGAACAGACTTGAGTAAACTTGAGAATTTCGAATGTGAATTTCACCTTAAATCCTCTGGGTGTGACTTGAGAACTTGAGGGGGTTATCTTGAGGGTACAGACGGACTCCTGTGCCTCACGTGAGTGTATTTGCCCGCATGCGGCAGGGATTGGGTTCCCCCCGCATGCGGCCCTAATTGCGGGTATTGGCTTCCTGCTAATGCTCACACACCATTTCCATTAGATCCACGTAATGCATCGCCTCTCGCACGAATCCAATTTGTGAAGAGGAAAGCTTAAAGGAATATTCAAGATAATGTATTTTTGGCTATTCCAAATGGTGAAGGGAACGCACGGCGATGAAGGAAAGAAGAGGAAGAAGAAGAAGAAGAAGAAGAAGAAGAAGAAGAAGAAGAAGAAGAAGAAGAAGAAGAAGAGAAGGAAGGGGAAAAGGAAGAGACAGAGAGACTAAGGAGTATCAAACATAAATGTCCCTGTAAATAACTGGCCTCGAGAAGCACCAAAGGGTGTGAAGTTGAAGGAGGAGCCTCGCTCAGAGATGTTAAGCTTGGACACTTCGTGGCTGAAGTTCCTCGCGGGTGAAGCGTTGAGCTGAGACCACTGACCCATCCTTAGTTTAAACTTCCTCCACTAGAGGTGTGAAGCTGGGACAAAACTGCTGATTGAAGTTCCTTCCTAAAACGTCAATTGGTTGGGAAAACTACTGATTGTATCAGCTTCACCAGGGTCGTAAACCGCGAAGGCCGTGGCTCTTGGAAAAAACATAAAAGCAGAAACGGTGGAACTTGGTGAAAACATACTAGAAACCCGTACCAAAGAGGAAGCAAACCAGAAAGTGAAACCAGTGGCTACAACTGGTTTTTCAAAAAGTGGTCCAGGATATTAAGAAAACAGTCTGAGAGACACAAGCGAAATAGGTCTTTTTTTTATATAATTCCCCTCCCATGACATTTCATTGAAAGGGTCCCCGTTTAATATTGACTGTTTCTTAAATTCAACATATCACTGACGGTTGGTTAGTATTCTCATTAGTCTTAAGTAAATACTCAGCTTGACGTTAAGCACCAAAATTTCCAAGAAAGTGAACGTTTTCTGAGGGCATTTTCAGACTTCAACAATGGTGTGTGTGTAGGTAGCCGGTTTCAAGACTAAGTGTGAGCGCAAGGTTCTTCTGAGTGAGAGTTACAGAGGCGGGCAGCCCGAGAGCAACGCTGATCCGAATGGAAAACAGGAAAGAAATCGGAGCTGTGAAAGAGTTAAAGCACTCGGGAGGGCGGAATTATGCAAAGAAGGAAAGTTGGAGATGCAGCGCGACCTCTGGCGAAGTTTGGGGGGGGGGGGGGGAGAAGTTGTTCATCGAGATGTGCTGGAAGTTCCCGTGATGGCCCATCGATCGTTTCATCACCTCCGAACAGTTGCCAGGACCCTGGTTCTCTGAGGGGGGAGAAGTCAGGCTGAAAGCAGCGGAGGCGAAAGATCGAAGCAGAGTCGACACAGTCGAGGTGAGAGCATGAGGATACAGGCCAAAGAACACGGAAAAAAAGGACGAGCCTAAGAGACTCGCACGGATAATGCGACAGATCTTGCAGAACGTGTGACAGAGAGGGAGCCAATGAAAGAAGGTTTAGGGTCGCCTTACGACTGATGGTACGCCAGGATGGCGAGGTCGAGGAGGAGAAGGATAGGGTCCCAGTGACTGAGTCACTGAGGGTTAAATGTCCATCAGGACACGAAGACAAGCGAACGACAGTAGATCGAGTCATGAGTATATTTTCTTTTTGTCCAACGCTAACATAACTTACTAATTATACAAGAGCATTATAATCAATGTGGACAAATGAAGGCGTTTACGGATGAAAATACAACACTGTAACAAAGGGGAGAGAGACTCAAGAGGCTGCTTAATCAGTAGATCGACTCCCTGTCATCTACAGGAAAGATTCGTGATGTATTATGTATGTGTCATTCACGTCAACCTGGAGCCCTATCACCATCGTTGCTGAACTTGGCAGGGCGTTATCAAGGTGTTCTATCACCATCGTTGCTGAACTTGGCAGGGCGTTATCAAGGTGTTCTACTGAAACATGATTTCATTACCTGTTGTCCAGATGGAAGATGAGCTTTGTAAAAATCAATGGATCAACCAACAATACAGTGTTAAAGGGATTCATGAGTACATGATTGTCCGGGGCTTTCCTCCATGTGGAGTGTTTCACATATCAATTTGAACACACATGAAGACGACGCACCCACGTATGTAACTATATACATGAACCGTTATTACATATTCTTCAATGAGTGTTGAAACCAGTAAGGATTTGTCATCAGTCTAGTAATTATCTTACGAAGTAATTTACTTAAATGCTGTGAGGTCACTATTTACTTCAACCTCATCCTTCTATTTTTTTTTTCTTCTTCTTCTTTCCCCCGATATACTCTAGCATATCCCAATTCATTAAGAGGAGTTTTAAACCCTTTTTGAGACAAACTGGATCCAATTAACGTAATGACTCTTTAGGGTATCTTTGCAAGAGACATTCTTCCCCTGATGGAGTAATATCTCTTACTTTATTACAGGTATTAGACGATGCCTCCTTTAATTACCAAAGTGTTATTAGATAATAACGTATAACATAGTGTTCTATATAACATAACGTACTACCAGAATTAAAGATAATTTTTTTTGGGGGGGAGTTGCACGGCCATTTTCATCTTCCATTTTCTTTAAGCCTCAACTTCTTTTAGCCCCCTTTAGGGCTACACTCAGTAAATTTCCTTACCATATACACATCTTTCATTACAGTCATCTCTCATCTGGCTACAAACCGTGTCTATCACTGTTCATTCTGCGCACTGCAAGCGATTTCACGAGGGTCAGCGCTACACCTCACACTCTCGCCTCATGTGCCCTCCACGGTCCTCTGCCAACTGCTGTTCCTCATTCAGGAGCGCCTCAGCCTACAGCAACTCGGGGTCACCTCACGTATGCAAAGGCAATCATGGGGAACTCCACCAGCCAATTTCCAGCCCATCAATACCGTGCTAATTAAGCGTATCGCGGCAGGTGCACTGAGGTAAGAAAAAAAAATATATTTATAACTAACTCAAGCTATTATCTGTCGACCTCTGTTTTCTTAAGTCCATACCTGGCTCTTGGCCAAAAGGGGGCATCTGTCTCCCATCTTCTTTCTGTGCAGCAGAGATAACATTCCGCTGGTTCACACATACACGTTTCCTCTCCAGTGTAGAGTGAGGGGTAAACGCATCTTATTTCAGAGCAAGAGGGATTTCGTCTTCTCTATCATGAACTATAACTAATACATATATTCAATACGACTCTAGTGATATGAATTAAACTCGATAATGAAGACCTAATTCTTGTTAAAAGTTATCGGTATCATGTTCTGTGACGACTATATCATCAAGGACCACGTAATCATTACACCAATCAGGTGTCCCAAACTTAGAGTCTAAAAATCACGAATTAACTTCGTCATACGAGAAGGCCTGGGTTCCTGAAGGCTCTGTGCTGTCGTCTTCTGAGACTTGAATCGTCATCCCGTAGACCTTTGGCTGCTGTTATTTGGCACCTCAAAAACCCCCACCTCTCCTAAGGACAAGCCTCCAGTGACCTTCGCATCCACGGTAAGAGAAGACTTTCCCGTGCGTAAAACAGCGTAGCGAACTCACGAGCTTCCGTGGTGTGGTGGGTAAACGTCGGGAACTATGAGTATTAACGGCGAGGTGGCGTGCGCGCAGCCCACCCCGTGCGGCAGGGGTTCGCATACCGGACAGGGGCAGCCGGCCCACATCCCCTGTATGCTAAAGAGGCGATACCCACGCGCCAGCTGAGCCATCGAAACTATATTGACACTGGGATATTGCTCCCACTCCACGGCAGGGCCGGCCACGAGAAATTACCTCGGAGGGAAAAAAAAAAAAATTCTCAAATGGATTTAAAACGCGTTTATATACTTTTTTTTTTTTCCTATTTACAATCAAGGGAAACAGTGTTGAATTAGGAGCGTGATGCAATTCCCAGCCTCTCTCTCTCTCTCTCTCTCTCTCTCTCTCTCTCTCTCTCTCTCTCTCTCTCTCTCTCTCTCATGTTTAGAAAATGGAGTTTTTCGGAGGTAAATATGCAATCTGATTTTCCTGGTTGGTTACACGTCCCGCGCCGCTTTTGATCATCACGTAACAAATGGAAAAAGCTGCTTTTTGATTAAAGATATGTATATTACGGAGCTAACTCTATTCCTGTTCTGTAGAGAAACGAATTCAGTGACGGTTCTCACGAGTTTAGAACACTCGGGGTCACAACTGTACGACTGTGTATTTCCCTGTGTCTGCCACACCTTCATCGAGCGATGCTCGTTCCTTTAATTCACTCGTCTCGTTCGTGATGTCGATTAATTCCTTTATGGTCGAGATGCAAACGAGGTGGTACGAGGCCGACGACCAGGTAGGCACTGTCTTCCTAGGTGTCATGAAGGTTAGTGGTGACGAGAACACAGCGAGCTAAGGCTGCAAGTGGCTGTCGCGTTCCCCCTCCCTGGCCTATTTTGTCGCCTTTTCGTTCTGTGTCACATATACGAGTGCTGCTGGAGCAAAATATACACACAAACACACACACACACACACACACACGTTTACCAAATGGCGTCCTAGCTTCGTCTCTTCGATGTATATCAACTGACTTATATTTCTCTCTTGTGTCTCCCCTGATGATGTGATTATTACACGAAAGTGCACTTGGGAACTTATCGTGTTTCATTTTCCCCGTGTACTCATAGGAATATATATATATATATATATATATATATATATATATATATATATATATATATATATATATATA
>NC_092237.1:55851207-55856207 GCF_036320965.1 Panulirus ornatus | reverse complement strand
AGAGTAATGGTAGACATAATAGATAAGGTAAATAATGTAGCCTCGTACTACTACAAGAAACTCATTTAATGACACTGTGAAGACATCCCACCCTTGCAATTTACGATTGTATTGAAAACTGTTATTGTTAAGGTAAATGGTTTACTGTTGAGCCATGGGTGAAAACACTGAGGAAATGGGTGTGTTGATTTTGTTTCGAAAAGAGAATGACTACTACGCCTGGGTGATCAAACTAGGCCAGAATCCTCCCTTATGTAACTGCTGCCTAAAAGCCTTTTATAAGAGACGATGAATAAACTCACAGAAACGTGGGTCATGAGGAACACGCCACATGGAGGAAGGCGAAGAGAACCGCGAAGCGAGCTAAGCAGAACCATCACGACTGGAGATTCTAAGAGACGAGGTGTCGACCAAGGTCTGTTGTTGCTGCTGACTGGGAGTCTAAGAAAGAGAGACGATATCATCATCATCATCATGCACGAGACTGAGGAATGAGACGAAGGTGGAAAGATATATAAAGAAAACCGAGAACGGAGGATCATGGTGTACACGTTTCATTTTCACTGTCACGCTGCTGTTGCCCACTTTGCGGAAGCGCAGTTTCTACCGGATAGCTTGAACGTTCTCGTAAATATATACGGGAACGTTTTCCGTCCAGTTTCCAAAACGTTGGAGGCAAACGTTAAGCGGATATTAGCACTTTCAGAGTCAAAACCCTGGATGGAGGAGGAGGAGTGAAGGAACCAGCCAGGCGTGCTCGTCAATGTTCCTCGGTTCCACGAGACGAGGAGGAGGAGGAGGAGGAGGAGGAGGAAGAGGAGGAGGAGGAGGAGGAGGAGGACGAGGAGGACGAGGACGGCGGAGAGGAGCAAACACAGATCTCGTTAAGAATCCCCAGCACCTGATATAACGAGTCCGACGTGGGCAGTCTTCCTCCACCGTTGAGGAAGAGAGAGAGAGAGAGAGAGAGAGAGAGAGAGAGAGAGAGAGAGAGAGAGAGAGAGAGAGAGAGAGAGAGAGAGAGATTATCGGCAGGACAGCACACAAACACACACACACACACACACACACACACACACACACACACACACACACACACACACACACACACTTACCGGCTGGCACCTTGGTATGCTGTTGTAGCTGGTCTGGTATGTGTGTGTGTGTGTGTGTGTGTGTGTGTGTGTGTGTGTGTGTGTGTGTGTGTGTGTCTCGTCCAGGGCTGATGATGGGTGGTAATCAATCAGCCAGCCAGTCAGTCAGTCAGTCAGTCAGTCAGTCAGTCACTCGTATTCGTAAATGGGGAAGAGAAAGTTGCTTTGAGAAATCACCTCACGAAACCAAAAATTGATAACTTTAAATCTGCCTTTTTTTTTATCTTTCCCAGAAAAAAATACATTTTTCTTTTCGTTTTAGAACTGGAAGTCACAGTCTATAATGGTGAGCAAATATAGTTATATAGACACTCCGTGATTACTGCCTATCTTCATTGTTTTTTACCCTTCCGCACTGAGCCTGGCTGAGGTGAAGACAGGTCGACTTTGGTGCGCCACCTGAGATCTGGTACCTTCTCAAACCCACTCGATTGCGAGCAATAATCAAGACACGAGCACGCCTATGAGAGTCATAGAGTCAGGTGTGCTAACTCCTCCTAACTTAGCGTGAGATGTGAGGTCTGTTTTCATCTGAGATCTCACGCGTTAGTCCTGCCCCCGTGGCAAAGTTCTCGTGGCAAAATTCTCGTGGAAAAGTTCTCTTGGCCAAGTTCTCGTGGCAAAGTTCTCGTGGCAAAGTTCTCGTAAGGAGGTAGGTCGGTGGGTAGGCTAAGTTAGGTACCATACCAACGAAACGTGCCCCAGGATACGTTCTCGTCGTAAGGTCTTAAGACGGTAGTTACGTTCGTGGCAAAGTTCTCGTAAGGAGGTAGGTCGGTGGGTAGGCTAAGTTAGGTGCCATACCAACGAAACGTGCCCCAGGATACGTTCTCGTCGTAAGGTTGTAGCTTGAGACGGCAGTTACGTTCGTTAGCATTTCATATCAAGACGATAGCGATTTCTATCGCCTGGCGAGCGATAAGCATTAGTACATCAAGAATCATCTCTCATCGCTGGCATGTCTCGCGTATCACAGAGTACAGACGTAACAGTACAGGGTATCAAGGCTTGAGTAACAGACTGGTAAAAACGCATCATTACGCAATGCGTACGCCACAGAACAGGATTAACAACCAGCTACAACCCAGGTTGTACCGTCCTTCCAACGCTCCACACACGCCACAACCAAATAAAGACAAAGATATTCCTAATTCACTCGATCTCCGGTCAGGCCGCCAAGTGCGCACTGTCGGAGAAGAAATGTGTTTAAAACACACCGCGTTCAACTCACACAGATCCCACACAAACAGGGCAATCTTAAAACGTCGTTCACGGCGGCCCAAAGAACCGAGGGGGAGGGGGAACTTTGGAGATACACACTTCTGCCGAAGTTCTTGCGGGCGGGGGTTGGGTTGGTGTGGTGTGGTGTGTGGGCGACCTAGAACGTCGCCTGGGGGAGTCCGACCCCGGGAAAAACGTCGGGCTTCAATTTCCTCAACTTTTCCACAGAGAGGGTGTCCGACAGCGAGAAACCTCTCTCGACCAGCGACAATGTCAAGTGGATCCCCGCGCGAAAGATGAGGGATTTTTTCTTCTTTTTTTTTTTTTAATTTATCATAATACTGTATTTCACCAGAGAGAGAGAGAGAGAGAGAGAGAGAGAGAGAGAGAGAGAGAGAGAGAGAGAGAGAGAGAGAGAGAGAACGAATGTTGTACTACAAGTGCGCCCCCTCCCCTAGACGCTTCTGGCGCTCTCTCTCTCTCTCTCTCTCTCTCTCTCTCTCTCTCTCTCTCTCTCTCTCTCTCTCTCTCTGTCAAGCAAACCCCTCAGACGAGACTTGTTTCCAACACACACACACACACACACACACACACACACACACACACACACTCGGGAGGCAAGCGTTACGACCACAAGCCCCAGTTGCCTGCAGATGGGAGGAGGAGGAGGGAAGCGGTGAGTGTACAAACAGCTTACTGAGTCAAACGTGACCTGAAGGTGAATTCCTCCAGCTCCTGACGTCCAGTGTGCCTTGGGGCTGCAAGTTGGGGAATCACACACCTTGTCCCAACCCTTATTTCCCCTGACCCACAGTGGGATGATACAGCCAGCAGCGAAAGTAGTGTGTGTGTGCGAGACCACGTACATACAGCCATGTGGATCTGTGATTGAACAAGGAATACATAATACAACACACACACACACACACACACACACACACACACACACACACACACACATGTACTCAAGCCCACATGCATACAAAAACACGTACAAGTGCACACAAGCACATAGATCACATAAAACACAACCACACACATGTACGTGTGAATGAGTAAAAGACTAGAGACAATAATGTACCCATTCTTTAATCACCTATCTATACTGTGTGTGGGGGGAGGGAGTTCTACACTCGCGAGGCCAAGCAATCTCTTTTTAAACTTTGCTATCGTACAACCTCTTAAGCTTCTGTAAGCTGGAGGCATCCACTCTTACATTACTGTGTTTGATTTACTCCACTGCTCTGACAGTGGGCTTGCCTTACGAAGTGACCCGCGAGGTGATGAAGACCTGCTACAAACGACCATGTCTAAACCCGTGAGGGTAGTTCGTCTCTAACTATACCTAACCTGTAACAACATGAACCTGTAACACCATGTAACTCGCCCCTGCACCTAGCAGCCACCTCCAGACCCGTTACAGTATAGTACCTAGCAGCCATATACGACGTGTCCCAGCACACCTAGCTACCTAGCAGTCACGTCTTACCTGTCCCATCGCTCAGGTATATGACCTGTCTCAGCACCTAGCACCTACCATTTCCTACCAGTGCCATTACCCAGCCACTACCACTACCCCCCACCCCATCATTCTTTGACATGGTCACACCAGCCACCACCTGGGCACCAAACCGACCAACCACTCGTTACAGCGACCGCCTCGGTCATAGCAGACACTCTCGATGAACGAGCGTCCACGAGATCGGAATATGATTAGTTTCCTCCGTCTACCGTCCACTGCGACGGGTGGTGCGTGGCGCCTCTCATCACAGAGCCCTCCAGGAAGGACTGAAATGCTGCCTGGATCTCTCTCTCTCTCCCTTGTCAATTACGGGCACGATAGGCTGGTTGGTCGCACTGGATAAATATCATTAAGGGTCATCTTTACGGCGGAAGGTAGAACAAAAATGGGTCTCCGTGACTCCAGCGGCTTGTCTTTCTTGGCCTTGGTCTCTCGAAAAATTTTTTTCCTCGGGTGTGTTTTTCTTCGAGAAGACAAACATATGTTACGGGACGAGGTATTTGCACGAGAAACCACGTGACTCGTATTCGGCTCTCTCTCTCTCTCTCTCTCTCTCTCTCTCTCAAATGGACATATCTATCCTTAAAGTCTACGACATCGCGAGAAACCAGGATGAGACGGTGTGTGTGTGTGTGTGTGTATGTGTGTGTGTGTGTGTGTGTGTGTGTGTGTGTGTGTGTGTGTGTGTGTGTGTGCGCGCAGAAACAAGCTTCCTTGCCGCCTCAAATTAGAACGGAGGCAAGAAATCAGCGCGGACCACTCCACTGCCCAGTGGGCAACGGCGGAAAAGATAAAAGAAAAAAGACACAACCAGGAGCAGCGGCAGATCTCCATGTCAAACACCAACTGTCCTTCTGAACTCGAGGGGGGAGCAAGACTTCGCACGGGTCACCTCCGTTCCTCAATACGAGGCGAAGAAGAAGAAGAAGGAGGAAGAAGGAGGAAGAAGAAAAAACAAAGGACAACTGCTGAAAACATATCAGTGTCTATTAGCACATCACAGGACGTCAGATTGGCCCAAGTTTCGTCTGATTATTCCTGCCTCCTGGACGGTGTGTGTGTGTGGTCACCACACAGGCAAGGTTCAACAGAGGATGTCTTGC